>NC_137901.1:75758292-75890286 GCF_963455335.1 Martes martes | reverse complement strand
AGCCGAGAGCCAAATGTGGGTCTCGATCCCAGAACCCTGAGACCATGACCCGAGCCGAAAGCAGAGGCTTAGCCCACTGGGCCACCTAAGCGCCCCACAGCAGAAAAAGTCATTTGGAGATGGGGGCGCATTCGTGCATCCATTCTGTAAGCATGCATGGAGCCTGTGTCCTCCATCCCCCCACCCCCACCCCTGGCCCAGGCCTGGAGGCTGGGCTGCACCACCTGGGCCTTTCCCCACCCAGACCTCCTCCTCACACCGCAAGGGTGGCTGTCACCAAGTCTGCTTTCTCAAGGGGACAGCTGAGGCCAGAGGGGGTGGGGGTGGTCTTGCTTGCCTGAAGGCACACATCTGGTGAGCGGCAGTGCAGGGATTTGAATCGGGTCGGTCTGAGTCCAAGGCCCCACCTTCTCCAGCTGCTGCCCGCTGGCCTGTGTCCCCAAGGGCTCAGGGGACAGCAGGGCTGAGAGGCATCTGGGCAGCAGCTGTGTGCCTTCTGCTTCCCCTCTGTGTCTTTGCTCATGCCCCTGCTAAACGGGCGCCCCACGTCTGCAAAGGACTCACTGCTCCCTGTCTGTCTGTGTCTGTCTGTCGGGTCTCTCCCTGCTTGCTTGTCCTTCAGCCTCTCTCTTTCTCCTTATCTGTGCGTGTGCATCTCTGGGTCTCACTCTCTCCTCTCTCTAGTCTCCCTGTCTTCTGTCTCCTGGCTCCCCCCTCCACCCGCCCGGCCCCATCCTCCCCTCTGAGAGGCTCAGCGGCCCCTCACCTGCACTCACTCACCTCTGTGCGGACCTGGTCCCTGCTGCCAGAGGCCCTTCACTCTCCCAACCCGCTGCCTCTCCAGCCACAGCAAGCCTGCCACTGAACTCCTGGCCACCGGCCCAGGGTAGGGGCCTTATCAGGGCCCGGGGGTGTGGGAGCCCATCAGGGAAACTGGAAGCGCTTGCTTTGGTGTCTGGCCTGGCTGTCCTCCTCCTCTGCCCCCTCCCCGACGGCCCACCCTGGGGGGGCCAGAGGACCAGCCCCGATGCCTCTCTTCCAGTTCCCTCCAACCTCGGGAAGGGGACGCCTCTCCCTCAGAGGGCACCCCGTTTCGGAGCTGGCAAAACTGGGGTCCTGACTGAGCAAGTGACCCTCCCTAAGCCGCAGAGAAGAGGGGATCAGTCTGTCCTGCGTGTAGTGTGTCCCCCAGAGCCTAGAACTCTTTCTGGCCCATCACATGCCCTCATGCCTCAACCCTCTGGGGCCTCCCTGCAGAGATCTACAAATAGAGCCTCACTCAGAGAGGGGAGGTGGCCAAGCCGGGCTCCCGTGGCCTTTAAGCCTCCTTCAAGTCCTACTTGAACCAAGGATGCTCTGACCCCAAATCTTTGCTATTTCTACTTGCTCAAGATCACAGCCTCGGCCAGCAGCTGAAGTGTCAGGAGGCCTCCCACATGGCAGCTCCTCCTCCTCCTCCTCCCCACCGGCATCCTCACCTCCCCACGCCCCCCCCCGCTCCCCACCCCCCACCCCAGCCAGACAGCTTCTGTAGGTTCTGATGTCAGTCTGCTGCAGGGTCTCCTGGCTGCCCCCACCTACCAGTTCCCCACCCTTCAGGGCAGAGAGAAGGGCCCCCGGTCCCCGACAGTGTGCTCTCGGGGAGGCACCTTAGGGGTTACAATGCCTGGATCCCCAGCTCAGAGGGACTCAGGAGCCTCAAAACCACACTGCACCGCAGATACTCCCGCCGCAGGCTGGCCGCCAGCCCCGGGACGGAATTAGCTCTGTGTCGGAGCGAATTTCCTCCCCGGTCCCACGCCCACACTTAGGAGCTCACGCTGAGTCACTGCAGTGAACTAGAAAGTGCTGGCTGCCTAACAGTCTGTCCCATTTTCTTTTGGCTTGGGTGGGCCCATGTTTGAGCTGAGGACCCTGTAGGAGGGCCAAAGCACGGAGCTTACAGCCCGGGACCCGGACAACCCCCTTGTGCAGAGACCAGAGGCCCCAGGAAACCCCCAACGGTGATGAGTGCCCAGAAGCAGGAGACCCCCAAAATACCCACTCCGCTGTCCGGTACCCCTGCCCACTGGAATGCCACTCCTTCCTCCCCAGAGTGCTCTGTCTGTCCCCATCTAGTCCCCCCTGCTCTGTGTCCTAGGGTCCCCCTTGACATCACAAGGCTCTTTGCCCTCAGACCTCTAGTTGAGTTTGATTCATGAGAGACCCAGCTAGGGGGAAGAGGGTAGGAAGAGAGAGGGGCGGTAGGCTCCCTCCCAGTTTGAGCTGGTCATTTGTTTCCTGCTATGACCTGAACCAGACTCTCCCTGCCTGCCTCCCATGTCTGTCAGATCCAACCCATTTTGTTCCCACAGCTCCCGAATCTGCCCATGACTTCTGCCCAGCAGACGCTGGCCTGGCTGACGATGAAGTGTGGCCACTGCCTAACCAGCCTCTTGTTTCCACTGTGATTTCGTTTTTCAACTGGCAGCCGGAGAGGTTGCAACTCTCTGCTTCAAAGCCCTCCTTGAGAGCAGCACCAACTCCTTCCCAAAGTCCCTCAGGCCCCTGCCTATCCTGGGCCTGGGCCTGGGCCTGGGCTGGACCCCGGTCCCAGATGAGAGCCTGTCTTGGCATCAGGTTCCGGGGCCCAGGGAGAGCACAGACACTTCCTTGCAAACCTGGCCCCACCTTGTAGGGGAAAGCCAGCAGCCGGGCTTGGCTGCATAAGTCCGCTAGCAAGAGTGTTTGGGGGGACACCTCTCCTTCCAGGCTCAGCGGCCTCTCTGGCCCCATTAGTGGGTCTGATGCACAAACACCGCGTGTCCTCCCAAGCACTCAGCTTGTGTCCAAAGCCCCCAGACAGATAGCCTCTGCCTCTTCCCATAAACACTGTCCCAGCCCCTGAGGTGGCCTACAAACAAATTCCCCCCTGCTTACGTCCCCTGAGACTGGGAGGCCCAGCACCCGACCCGCCTAATCCCCTGAAATTGGCCTTGAGTCCGCTCACACAAGCAATCCCCAAGCTGTGTACACAGTTTATCCGGAAGGCAGCAGGCCCTGGGGGCGTAGACATGAGCAGCTCAGGATGTGGTCTGAGAGGGCTGCCAACGGTGGTCGCCGTCTCCCCAGGCCAGGCGCCGGCCCACTGCATGTGCTCAGGGTCCTGCTCACAGCGTGGGCTTGGAGCCTTGACTCCCAGGGGCTCTTGGGTGCTCCCCAGAAGTCATCATCAAAGCCCCTGCCCCAAGTCCAGGCCAGCACAGCCCCTTCAGCTCCGAGGGCCAGGCTGAATCTGATACTGCCCCCAGGTGTGGCTTCTCCCCTGCCTCCTTGAGACCCCTGGGAGCTGGCGGCCAAAGGAAACTTCAACAGCAGGGCCCCAACCTACCATGGGAGAGAAAAGCAAGCAAGCTGAGCCCCGGGCTCCTGCTTCTGGTGCCCTTGTTTTCAACCTCCAGGTTCTGGTCCCTCCCTCCTTCTTTGTAGCTCCTGAAACTCACACCAGAGCCCCAGGCCGGATATCTGAGACCAGGCAGACCATCCCTGTAAGGAGCCCTGGAGCCCAGAATGTCAGGGTTAAATAGTATTAATAATAATCATCAAAATAATGATATTTTACTGAGCACGTCCTCCGGGTGCCAGGATGCTGAGAAGCACCTTATGTATACCACCTCACACAAACCCCGTGGGGTGGTGGGCATTATTATGACCCTTTTAGAGTTGAAGCAGAGGCCTAGCGAGCTTGAGTCTTACCCAGGGTTACAGGTCTACTGAGAGGCAAAGGTCTTTATACTTCTACTGGTTTTGCTTGGCACATGTCCTTAGATAAACCCCTGACACTCTGGGAGTCTTGGTTTCCCCATCTGTGCAACAAGGAGGTTGGAGTAGATGGTGTCAAAGTCTCCCTTCCAGGGTTAAAAAATGCCATAGTCGAATGGGGCATGGGTCTGTCTCGTGCCGGTAAAAAGACAGTGTGGCTCGGCTCCATGCTGTGTGACCCCGAGCCAATCGCTTTCCCTCTCTGAAGGGGCCACGCATGGTTGGGTTGCTTATAAAATGGTAATATTAAAACCTTCCTTTCAGGGGTGCCTGGGTGGGGCAATCGGTTAAGCGTCTTACTTCTCGCTTCGGTTCAGGCCCTGATCTCAGGGTTGTGGGATCGAACCCCGTGTCTGGCTCTGCTCAGCATGGAGTCTGCTTAAGACTCTCTCTCTCCCTGTCCCTCTGCCCCTCCCTACCACATTCTTTCTCTCTCTCTCTCTCTCAAATAAATAAATAAATCTTAAAAAAAAAAAAAAAAAGGTAAAACCTTCCTTTCAGAAAATCAGGGAGTCTGAGTAAAATGATCTCTTGGGACCCCTTGCAGTTCTAAGATTTCTGGCCCAGGGGTTGAAGGTTGATTAGAAGCCTCCCCTTCCCCACCCCGTGAGGAAGTCTGGGGTCCTTCTTGACTGTGACAAGGTGGTCTCAGGCTCGTTCCCCCATTCCAAGCTACCCACCAGGTTCAAAGCCCCTTCCTAGTTAAGCAACTAGGTACAAATTGTCTCTTTTCCAAGGTTCGGTGTTCCCGTCTGTAAAATGGGGCTGATGGTACAACCTCCCTCCTAGAGTTCTCATGAGCGGGTCAGGAAGCAATAACGTGGGTGGACACAGTGTCCCCCCCCTCACCCAGCAGGTGCTCAGCAAACATTTGTGGAGAAAATTCAGACGGTGCTTACCTAGGAGAACCAGCAGCATCCCTGTCCCTGGGTGAAGAGAAAGCTGGGCTGAATCCAGCTAGCAGATTCTGAGCCGAAGCAAAGAGCCACACTTCTAGAAACCAACGGAACTTGAAGACCAGCCTGGAATGTGCCTGGGGGCAGAGGAGAGATGGGAGCCAGGCCACAGGCAGCGGTTCCTCTGAGCCTCCTCCTCTGGGATCAGACAGCTGCCCTGGCCACTGCCATCGCCGCCCTCAGCTCGGTCTCCTCTCCCATCCCGCGTCCCTACAGCCTCCACGAGAGCCTCTGCAACGCGGTTTTGCACTTGGTGAAATCCCTCTGCTGAACCCAAGCTATTGTCCTGCATCGGTCCACACAGAGCCGCACAGCGTCACCCAGAGCCAGCCCCAGGCTGTGAGGTCTTGGACGCGTTCCCCACATCTCTAAGCCCCCATTTCTGCTTCTGGGGCATGGAGATCAGCCAGCGGGGCTGTGAAGGTCTAGGAGAAGGCCCGACGGGATGTACCTAGCGACAAAGCCAGCCCCTTGCGGGGC
Source organism: Martes martes (assembly GCF_963455335.1). Lineage (NCBI taxonomy): Eukaryota > Metazoa > Chordata > Mammalia > Carnivora > Mustelidae > Martes > Martes martes. The sequence goes on along the minus strand of NC_137901.1, from coordinate 75,885,049 downwards.
CTCACGTGACGCCGAGTTCCCCTTATTCCCATTCGACAGATGGGAAAACTGAAATTCAAATGAGTTTCATGATCTTTCCCCAGGTTCCCCCGACAAGTGAGCAATGGGTAGAATCTGGCTTCTCTTGTGGTCTTTCCTGGAACCCGGTTCCAACCCACTTAGAGCTAGGATTGGATCCCAGCTCCGGCCCTTGCAGGCTGTGTAACCTGGTACGAGTTGCTTCACCTCTCTGAGCCTCATCTCTGGTATCTGCCTCCAGGAGCTGTGAGCGTTCAGTGAAACGAGGCTGGCGAAGCCACGGGCAGAGTGCCTGTCACAACCACAAGGACGTACAAATATCACGGGCAAGGGAAAGCCTGGGAACTGCATTCCCACTGCTACTTTGGCAGACCTGCTATTTGAGGGTCCAAGGGGAAGTTGGCAGGGCGCGCGCCTTCTCTGGAAGCCCTCTGAACACGGTCAAACGTCGGGGAGTGCTGGCTACGCTTAGGTCACCGACAGGCTGCAGCGTCGGAACCTGGGCCCCTTTCCAGCCTTCTCCTCGTGTCCTGTTTGCTTGTCCCCTGAGCCACGCTGAGGCTCCCAGCACATCTGGTGGAGGACAGCCCTGCCGGGCCCCTCCCTGGCTGCCCAACAGCCCTGTTCACTCGAGGCCACCTTGTTTCTGAGACTTCCTGCCTCCGGCCTGGAACGTTCTCCTCCGTGGCCCTGTCACAGGAGGAAGTGTGCTCAGCATGGGCCTGGGGTTCCAGGAGTGCGGTTTGGCACCTTGGCCTGGGAGAGGTCAGAAAACAGAGCCCCTATTGGAGGGTGAGGGAGGGTGAGGGAGGCTGGATTGGGGCCTCTCCCAGACAGGCTGACTCAAACCCTCCGGGAGGCTGAGAAAGTTCCGGCAAGATGGCCTTGACATTGGGCTAATGGAAAGCTCCGAAGGCCGGGATTCTTCCCTCCAGTTCTCAGATCCTCCTGTTTCCTTTGCTCTAACCTTCCAAGAAATATTTATTAAACATCTATTAGGCCCCAAGCCTGGATCTGGGAACTGAGGGGGCTGGCATTCTCCAGGGGGCTGGGGGGATGGGAACAAACAGATAAACAAAGGCACAATGAAGAAGGCCATCACCCCTGGAGCTAGAGAGCCTGGCTTTGAATCCCTGCTCTGCCACTTACCAGCTGTGTGACCTCGGGCAAGTCACCATACCTCTCTGTGCTTCAGCTTCCTCATCTGAAAAATAGCAGGGATGCAGCTCCTCCCTCACAGGGTTGTTCTAAGGATTAAATGAGTTTACACTGTCAGTGTTTTAGAAGCAGGCCTGGCTCACTGGAAACGCTATGTAAATGATGGAAAAATTAACTGATTACAGTGAAGGTGGTGGGATGTGCTACAGAAAAACTATAAAGGGGAATGGGGTGGAGAGCCTGGGAGACTCAGTCATTAAGCGCCTGCCTTCAGCTCAGTTCATGATTCCAGGGTTCTGGGATCGAGTCCCACATTGGGGTCCCTGCTCAGCAGGGAGCCTGCTTCTTCCCCTCTTGCCTCCCCTGCATGTGTTCCCTCTCCCACTGTCTCTTTCTCTGTCAAATAAATAAATAAAATCTTATTAAAAGAAAAAAAGAGGTATGGGGCATAGAGATGGGGTATTATTTTAGGTTGAGTGCTCAAAGAAGGCCTCTCTGAGAAGGTGACCTTTGAAGAGAAACTTGAATATAAGAAGAGGGAGACATGTGACTATCTGATTGAAGGCAGTACGAATAGTAAGTACAAAGGCCCTGTGGCAGGAGCAGGTTTGACAGGTTCAGGAAACGGCACAGATCTGTGCATTCAAATATTGATTCAAAAGGCTGCTAGTGGGGGCGCCTGGGTGGCTCAGTGGATTAAGCCTCTGCCTTTGGCTCAGGTCATGATCTCAAGGTCCTGGGATCGAGCCCCGAATGGGGCTCTCTGCTCAGCAGGGAGCCTGCTTCCTCCTCTCTCTCTGCCTGCATCTCTGCCTACTTGTGATCTCTGTCTGTCAAATAAATAAATAAAATATTTTTTTAAAAAAAGGCTGCTAGTGAACACCTTCTAAGTGCCACACTCCTTGCTAGAAGCTGTGGGTGTGAGATGGCCCAGTCTCTGCCCTCATGTAGGGGAGGTGGGCACAGGGGCATGGTCGATGCTCCTCAGAGCATCTAAAGTCCAGATTTCCAGTGAACTGGCCATATTGGGCTGCATCACAAACAGGATGGGGTTCTCTGCCATCTCCACCCCTCCCTAATACCTTCTTGACTCTGTGGCTATGAGCCAGTGGCAGTTCACCACAGAGCTTGCCCTGGGTCCTGCTGGTATAGAGATCAGAAAGATCTGGTGAGAAAGATGGGCCAAGTCATTCTCACTTTTAGCTGTAATGGGAGGGTGCAGATCTCTTTGCAGAAGTGACAACATAGTCCCTACATTACTCACTGTGACCCTTCCTGGCCATTAGCAACCAAGTTTTTGACCCTGGCTCTGTACCAAGCCAAGGCAAGTTGGTCGGGGAAATCAGAGAAGCTTCTTGGTGGAGATGACATTTGGGCTGAGCCTTGGAGGGTGCAAAGCCTATGCTAAGTGGAGCCACGGAAGGAGGGGGGCATCCGTGCAGACAGAACTGTGTGCAAAGGCACAGAGTCTTGATCTAGTGTGGTGAGAGTGCGTGTGGAGTGGGATGGCAGGAGGCAGGGCTGTAAGAAACCCCTGCAAAGCACCAACTTTTCCCTGGGGGCAATAGGGAGCCACGGATGGTTTTTGAGCAGAGGGGTGTCCATCTTTCTCAAATGACCCCAGTTCTAACTCATACAGCTGATATGGGGGCTTTACTGGAGGAGGGGAGGCTGGAGGCAGGAGACAAGCAAGGGGCCCTGTGAGCTGGGTAAGGATCCTTCTGCTAGTTCCAGGTCCAGTCAGAAGTAGCAGTCTTTGGAGGCTCCAGGAATTGGGGCCCCCTCAGAGAGTGAGGGAATCTGGTAATCTCCCTATTTCCTTTTCCTCAGCCCATGTGGGCAGTTTTGCCTCAAGAGTTGTTTCCATGGCAATTGCCAATGCTCTAAGAAAGGTCTTAGATGGGCAGACAAGTGGGGACCAGAGATACCCAGATGAGGCTTCATGGGAGAAGCCAGGTCACAGAGAGGGGCCCACACTGGCCAGTCCCAGGGATGGAGACTCATCTGCTCCCAGAGCTCCTGAAGCCATTGATGCAACCCGGTCGCCGTGATAATGCTGATTCCTCATCTCTCAGTCTCGCTGACCTGGGGCCTTTCAGCATGGGGGGGGGGGGGTAATGCCAAGGGGCAGGTAGAACCAGCAACTCACAAAATACGCACATCTAAGACAGGGGTGTGAGGCAGGTAAGTGTGGAGACCCCCAGGAGATGAGTATGGATGCAGCCGAAGGAGCAGCGTCTGGGTCTGATTTTTGGATTCCAGAAAGGCATCCTCCCCACCCCAAACTGCAACCTGGTAAACCCTGCTGCTATGCCTTGAATTCCACCGTAAGAGTTGTACTTTCTAGTCCCTTCCCCCAAATAATTGCCATAAAAGTAGTAATGATAACGAGTGGCGTGAACTCTGTCCCCCCGCCAAATTCACATGTTGGAGCCTCATTCCTAATGTGAGGGTATGAGAAAGCGGGGCCTTTGGGAAGTGATGAGGTCTTGAGGGCAGAGCTCCATGAATGGGATGAGTGTTTCCATAAGAGACCCCACAGAGAGAGCCCCAGCTCCACGGTCTGCAGACGCAGCGAGGAGACAGCCATCGATGAAGCAGGCGGCAGGCCCTCACCAGCCACCACATCTGCCGGCACCCTGACCGTGGACTTCCCAGCCTCCAGAGCAGTGAGAAATCAATTTCTGTGGTTTATAAGCCACCTAGTTTATATTTTCGTTATAGCCATCAAGACAGACTAAAACAATGACTAACATTCACTGGAAGTTTGCAATGCACCAGACATTGTTCTAAATACTTCGACACACGCGCTCATGCAATCTAGACAGTAACGGCACAGAGGGTATTACTGCTCCCATTTCAAGATGAAGAAGCTGAGGCACAGAGAGGTCAAGCAATCTGCCTGAGGCCACACAGTTAGGAAGGGGCAGAACCAGGATTAAGATGTGGGCATCCACTTTATTCCTCCCTGCTCACCACTCTGGTGTTTCCTTCCACAACCCATGCTTGCTTCTGGTGTCGTGAAGCACGCAGAGCTTAGCAGTGTGCGACACAGGGTAGGGGGTCAGCAACGTCTGCTCCCTTCCTCCTTCCTGGTGTATGATCCCAGAAAGGAACCAAATATAAATCACTCCCCTAACAGAAGAAACGCTGCCTTTCTCTCTAGAAGTACCCCTTCCTGGTAACCTTCAGCAAACCTTAGCTTAGCAAACCCTAAGCTTTCGATGAGGCGCCCCTGGAATCCAGAGACAGCTTCTGGACTTCCACGTGCTCCCAGGTGGTGCCTGTTCCTGGGTCCCTCTGGGGAGTGACCCGACCATCTCTTCTTTGTGGAAAGCCACCCCTCCCTCTGCCTCGTCAGGCTGAGGGTCTTAGAAGGAGATAACCCCGCCCCCTGCTCCAAGCCTGGCCAATGAGAATACCCCATCCCCCTGGCCGCCAATGACTGCTTCAGGAATTGGGCACAGGGGCCTGCAGCGGACCAGTGAGAGCCTTCCCGGAGACTCTTGTCACCCCTTGGGCAAGTTCCACCAGAAAACAAGACCAATATGGAAGGAAGCAGACCTCAAAGATGGAGCGAGACCAAACATGCCTGAAACACTTGCTGGACAGACGGGTTCCCCCAACCGATGAATTTCCTTTCCTGCTTTAGCCATTTTGAGTTGGGGTCCTGTCCCCTGCCACCAAGAGAACCCTGCCTCACACGCAGCTGTTCCAGCTCTGATATCTCAACGTCGAGGAGGGGCCTCACTGCTACAGTGCCGGGGCCATCCAAAATGGCAGCAGCTTGAGAGAGAGAGAGACCTAGAGCCTCACAGACTTGCTTGCCTGACCCTACAATGCCCCACTGCTGAAGGAAGGGGCTCCCCTTCAGGTGCAATCAACTCTCCAGGGAAATCAGGAATGTGAAGGGAAGCCCCGAATCAGAGAGCTTCCCTTCCCTTCACGAGCAAGCAAGACCAGGCCTTGAGTTGGGAGTCTGACACGCAGATGAATTAGACAACATCCCTCCCCACCCCCACCCCACCCCACACCCCCACATCCCCGCCCACCCCGCTGCGGGGAGCTGGGAAAAGCAGGCATGCAAATAGATGCCCAGTCAGAGCTGACATTTACTGAGGGCAAAGGCTGTGGCCTCTGTGGCCTGTTCTGGCCACTGCTGCACCCCAGCCCCTTAAGTCATAAGTGACACATGGTGGGCGCTCCATAAAAAATGTGTTAAATAAATTTGAAAGCTTCTTATGTGTGTGGCATTTACATGTTACTAGCTCAGTCTCTACGTCAATCTCGGGAGGTTAGAACTATTATTTTATTATTAGCCCCTTTACAGATGAAGGAGAAACTCAGTGAGGTTAAGTAGCTTGCCCGAGGCTGCCCAGCCAGGAAACTGCATAAGTGGGATTAGAATGGGGACTTGGGTGCCTGGGTGGCTCGGTGGATTAAAGCCTCTGCCTTCTGCTCAGGTCATGATCCCAGGGTCCTGGGATCGAGCCCCACATCGGGCTCTCTGCTCCGCAGGGAGCCTGCTTCCTCCTCTCTCTTTCTGCCTGCCTCCCTGCCTCTCTGCCTACTTGTGATCTCTGTCAAATAAATAAAATCTTTAAATATCAAATAAAAAAAAAAGAATGGGGACTTACAGGGTTGTGGCAGATGTCTGTAGGGGACATGGCAGGAGCAGGGAAGAGGGAGGGAGTGGTTCTGGCTGAGGGTTTACATCCCAGAGGGGGTTGAGGGGACAGCAGGAGCCACAGCAGGGAGGTGGGACCCAGGGAGAGGTGGGAGTTTCAATTGTGGGGAGCGCCGTGCGCTTACAAAGCTCCAGGGATGAGAGGCTGAGGAGGGAAAAGCAGCACAGGGCAGGAGGCCAGGTGCAGAAAAGCCACAAAGAGAGGAAGAGAGGCCCCCTGAATGTGAGAACTGGTATCTGTTCCCCTTGGCCAGCCTGGGTAATGTCAGCAACCTCGGGTCAGTGACCCAGCACAGGGCTGCAGGGCCCAGGGTCAAGGAGGGCTACCCGGGCTGGGGAGTGAAGGACCGCAGGGTCCAAGTCCTTCCAATCCCCCCTGCTCCCTTGTGCACCAGGAGCCCAGTGCCTCCTAGCACGGTGTTCGAGACCTCTGGGGCCCTTACGCGGGCAGATTCCTCTGCCTGGAGAGACCCTGTCTTGTTCCCTCTGCTCCTCCCAGTCCCACTGGGCACTCTGTTAGGAACCCAGGCAGAACAGCCAGCAGTGATAACGAGAAGAAAGCAAACGCTCCTGCCGGGACAGCCAGGCATCTGGCTGGGCCTGGCCTTCCTTATCTCCCAGTCTCCAGACAAGGCCCCCAGAGATGGGGGGATTACTATCCCCACCTAACAGGTGTTGAAACTGGGACTCTGGAAGGAACAGGATCGGGATCACCAGCCACGCCTGGAACTTGGGTCTGTTCTAACAGATCCCAGCAGCAATCCACGAGGCTGGTTGAAATATCCGTCTGTCCTGTCACAGCACGTCCAAGCATCCGGAGGGGAAGACGGCCCTTCCACTATAAGGCTGTGATGAGCCTTTCTTGTCTGTCAGACTTCCCTCACGTCTCACTAGCAAGCTTCTATGCACGAACTCAAGCCCTCTCCCGTCTTGGGGTCTTGGAGTGCAGCCCTGAGCTGAGAGTAACAGAAACCAAAAGGCTGGCATGAGACGTTAACTCCCACGTCTTGGGTGCCCACTGTGCACCCAGTACCTCTTCTCAGAACAACTCACCCACGTGGGCTTTTGCAGTCCCATCTTGCAGATGTGGAAAACTGAGACACAAAGAAGCAAGACCACTCGCCTAAGATCCCAGAGCCAGGAAGGGGCAGAGATGGGATTTGAACTTGGTCTGCCCTGACACGAGGGCCCCACCTGCGGTCCCTGTGACTGTACCTGACATTCTGTGACTTGCCTGCTAGAGATCCCTGGGCACAGAGCCCTGTGTTCTTATGCCTGCTGACCACCTCCCCCCCCCCCGGGCCCAGGGCTGTCAGGGCCACCGTGTTTCACACGTTCCCCAACCCCACCTCCAAGAGCCCTTGGTGACTAGACTCACCCAACTCTGGAAAATAATCGCCACTCACCAGGTTCCTGGACAGGCAGGGGCTGCAGAGGCCCATTCAGCCGGGTGGAGCCCCGAGAGATCCTGGAGCCGTGAGCTGCCCAGTTGCACCCTGCCCAGGCTGCTTGCCCTGGGCACAGGGGCCCCGGGGCATCTAGGCAGGTTCTGGCCCCTTAGAATTCCCTGGCTCCAGCCCAGGCAGCTGACAAAAGGGCGGGCGCTGCTGCCAGCAACTGGAACAGGGGAGTCTGAGATCCCACCCTGTTCCCAGGCGTGGGGGGAGGAGGAACGGGCTGCCCTCCCCCTCGACCCCGTCACTGCGCCGTCACCTTTCCCAAGGCAATACTCCAGCCTTGCCCTAAGGAAGGGTCTTGCTGGGAAAACTGCCCCTCCACCCTCAACGGAAAAAACAGCTGGTTGGAGCCCAGAGGAAATTCCAGGATCTCCAAAGCCGTTGCTGGAGAGTCTTTAGGATGGAGGGGTCTGCCCCCCTCCGGTTACAGGGTAAGCCTCACCAGGCGGCAGCAAAGCCAGATGCTCAGGCAGGCCCAGCCCCACGCCTGCCATGCCACCTCGGGCCACAGAGCCATCGCCTCATCTGCAAGGTTGGTCGTTGTAAAAACTACGTGGGATCCCCAGCACAGGGTGTATAGGAGATCAGCCATCCAGTTTGGGGGTGTCCTACGAGGCGGTGCTTCCAGAACGTTCCAGGCAAACCAGGATGGATCAGGCAGCCTCCGTAGGTAACGATCCTGGCCCCAACACACATGCCCCTGGCTGTTATGTTTACAGAGAGCTATTTCTGGAGGCAGATAATACTGAGTTGGAATTCTAGCTCTGCCACCAGAAGCTGTTTTCTTCATTCGATTACTGTGACAAATCTCTGCGGTGGGCCAGGCGCCAGGCTAGGTGTGGGAATGCCGCAGAGAGCAAGGTGTGCAAAGAATCGTGTCTGGCAGAGCTCACCTCACGCGGGGACAAGACACAAGTCTTTGTGCCCAAGGAACCAGCACGCAGGTGACATTGTGCAGGGGTGCCCTGCGACCGGTCATGCTGCCTAGCGTTGCCTGGAAATGGGGGGAACCTGCCCCTGGGACCGTCCCTGGCATCCCCTGGGCCCCCAGGTCAACACTCAGAAATAAAAGAATCCAAAATAAACTCACCCTGGGTTCTGCCATGTTCCAGGGCATGTCACTCCTCTTTCTTACCCCCCTCCCAACCCCTCCCCAGCAGAACTTCTAGAAAAACCCATCGAGTCATTAGAAAGCTTTTCCTTTTTGGACTAAACTGAACTCGGAGCAACCTGTCATATTCGCCTCAAGCCTGCCTGGTTCAGCCCCTAGAGTCACACAGGATAAGCTGGCCACCTCCTTCCCACCCCTGCCCCCAAATGAGGGTCACTTCCTCACTTTTAACATGGGCCAGCACTTCCTCTGCAACATTCTTAACCCCTGGCTTTCTGGCCCCCACTGGCTGGGATGGTCTCTCTCCAGGCAGAAGGAGGAGTGCTACAGGATGTTTTTGCTTGCAGGTTTGTCTGTTTGCTTATATTTTGACTTGGTCCAGAAGGGAGGGGGGAAAAAAATCTCAAAAGACTCACGTATACAGGGGATCATAAATTAAAAGTGAGAGTGTAAGGAGGAAGGGAACGTGGGTGGAGACAGAAAGCTGAGCCAGGGCTGAGGGGAAAAATGCAGACGATAAGTAATGCCCTACATGCTTAGCTTGGGTGGGCCACGCCGCGGACTCCCAGACTCCTAGTCTTGGAAACGAAAACCGGTCCCAGCAGTCACGTGCCTCCGGCTAAAAACAAACCCACTCCGGGGAATGGGAGGCCTTCCTGGGGCCAGGGGGCAGAAGGACTTTTCTCCGGAGGTGCCTGCAGAAAGGACAAGGTGTGACGTGGTGGTCACTGTCCTCACTGATGCCCTGACCGTGGACACAGGCTCGAGGTTCTAGTGGTTTTAGGACAGGAATCCAAATGCTTATGGCCTGAATCCAGTGCCCTCCCTTCAAGCCGGCAGCCCGACCCCAAAGGGCAGTTCCGTAAGAGCCCGTTTTCTCGGCCAGGCCTGGGAAGGAGTGTTTAGACCCGGTTTACGCATTGCCGGTTTCCTTGGAAGACATTTCTAGAATATTTGGGAGTGGGCCTGAACTGTGTGGTCTTTAAGGCACCCTCTCTGATCCCTGAACGGGTTTCTCCCTGAACGGATGTCTTGACGTTATGAGCCAGAGCAAGCAGGACACCCCTCTCTGTAGCAAATGCTAGACCCCAGCCCTAGTCCCTACCAGCTGGAGGCAGGCCCAGGGTGTGGTTCTGCTCCCTCCCTGATGCTTGCTTGCCTGTTACCAGGCCCAAGATGCTCACGACGCCTACGTAGTGACCCTATATCCTGGCTTGGGCCTCTTATCTCAACATGCTTATTAAGAGTGCTGCTTTTACTCTCACAGTGCCCCAGTTTGGACAATATGGTTTTCCTATTCACAAATCACCCCATCCTCTGCCCCAGAGGGAGGGCGGCCAGAAACTTCTGAGTGCGGACCCTGCCCGCCCCCCCGTGCTGGACCCTGTGCTGAGCACTGATCTGGGTCCTCACATTCCCATGACCCCCACTTGGCCGATGAGAAAATAGGTACAGAGAGGCTGGGGCGACTGTGCAAAAAGGTACGTGCCAGGCACCCGTATCCGGAATATTCGAGGTTTAGGTGCCCACTGGCTCTGCTCTGGGGCAGCTACTCCCACCACCTCCATTTCACAGAGGCAGAGACTGAGGTTTGGCTCAGAGACAGAAGGGGGCCTGCCGGGGACTCTGCAGTCTCAGCCTGAAAGCCTGGATTTGAGAGGCAGGCTCTCGAGCTCTGGGCCCTGGGGCAAGGAACTTTGTCCTCTCTGAGCCTTGGCGTGTCTCATCTGTAAAATGGGAATGAATCTGGCAATTACCTTCTGTTGTTGCAGGACAGCCGATAGTGGGAGCACCTTGGAAGCTGGGCGCACGTCCAGATGTGGTTACTAGTGGGCGGGAGGGGGCAGCAACATGCCCAGAACCTGGACCCTCCCAGGAAGTCCACGCCCCTCAGCAGAACAGGCTGCTTACATTGTGGGGCCCTGTGCAAAGTGAGCAAGCAGGCGGCTTATTCAAAAAGTACTAAGAGTTTCAAGATGGCAACTCCGAGGTGTCAAACCAAGCTCAGGCCCTTCTGAGCCCCATGCGACTGCCCTGGTGGCCCACCCATGAAGCTGGCCCTGCCCCTCTGGAGGGGTGCCCGCTCTGGAAGAGTCCAGCAAGCCCAGCAGGGTAGGGGTTGGGTGGGCCAGGCGATCTGGGCTGGGGCAGGGGGGTGTGGGAGCAGGGGATGACACCGAGGTGGACACAGAAGGAGATGGGAGGAGGGCAGGGCAGCCAAGTCCCTCACAGAGGGAAGAGGATACAGAGGAACAGGGAGGACGGGAGGAGGGGGACAGCAAGAGGCAGGAATGGGGAGACAGAGAGTCGACGGAGAGGGTAAGGGAAGCACCTAAAAGGTGACAGCAGGGAAGAAAGACTAAGACAAAGCTAATACAGAGATTCAGAGTCAGATAGAAGGGGGAAAGGCTGAAAGCCACCTTTCTGCCCGACTCCTGAGAAGGTTCAGGAAGGCCTTATGGACCCAACCCAGAGTGGGCCGAGGAGGGGCCCCACGAACAGCCATCCTTCTGGGGGTGGTCCAAAGCAGCTTGGAGAATAGAGGGCAGCCTTGCACTATTTCCAAAATTCCCAAAGACCAGAGAGCTAGGAGTAAGGTGTGAGCCCTGTAGAAATGTGAGGGGCCTCTGGTCTGGGAAGGAAAGCTGGAGTGACTGGGCAAAGGGGGACCACACGCTGATCAGAAGATGCAATGGGACCACTCTCGTGTCTTTGGCTCATTTTAACAGGAAACGGCAGGCATCACTTAACACACAGGCTGTTGGGTGGTGGGGTGGGAGCGGTGTTTGGGGAGGTGCTGGCAGAGAAAAGACTGGTAACAGCCCTATCAGGTTGTTTTCTCAACTGATATATGGGTTTTCAGTCATTATCTTCTCTAGAGAGTCTCTGTCCATTGGATATTAGCATCAGGGAGAGCCCACAAGGACACATTTTTTCCTATAAACATTTCACTAAGAGTTTAAGAGTTCAAGGGTTTTCTTGGAATGAGACAAGCAAGTCTCTTGACTCGACCACCCATGGCCATGGGGGCCACCAAGATGACGTGGACGTTAGAGGGAAGCATGGGCCCAGCATAAACCCAAATAGGACCCTCGCTAGGTTCCAAGTGGGCCAGAAGGGGCCCTCTCCTGGGACACTGAGGAAGCCAGAGTCAGGTCAAGCTAGGTTTAAGACCTCAAATGTGTTCACATGACAGTCAAGGGATAATGGTGGCAAAAGTCATTACAAGTTAGATAATACTTCATAATAACTCTTTTTTTTAAAAAAGATTTTATTTATTTATTTGACAGACAGAGATCACAAGCAGCAGAGAGAGAGGAGGAAGCAGGCTCCCTGCTGAGCAGAGAGCCCGATGTGGGGCTCGATCCCAGGACCCTGGGATCATGACCTGAGCTGAAGGCAGAGGCTTTAACCCACTGAGCCACCGACACGCCCCCATAATAACTCTTATTATTAGTCTACTGGGCCTTTGATTCTCACTTGGTTTTGTAACTTAATTTTTTGACTAGGTAATACAACTCTCATCTGATTGGTGATGTTCAGGCCACCTAAAATTATTAAAAAGTTAGAATGCAAATCCTTGCTCCCACCGCACCACCATCCACCCAGTCCCCTCTGTAACTATCAGCATTTGCTTCTCATATCCCCTTCCAGGATTTCTTTGGGTAAACACAAATGTATATTCTATTTCTCTCCCATTTTGCATGAAAGATGGTATATTACAGATGCTACTTTGCAAATTGCCTTTCTTACCTAACAATACATCTTGGAGATCATGTCCCATCAGTATGTAGAAAAAGTACCTGTCCTTTTTGATGGCTGCATAGTATTCCATTTTGGGAGATATATATATACACACACACACACACACACACACACACACACATATTTTTTACTTAAAATTTTTAAACCACCATTTACTGATCCAATCTCCCCAGATTGAGCACTTGACTTGTTTCTAGTCTCTTACTACTATAATTCATTATTGTATATGTGTTAAAATATAATCAATCATGTTTTGTGTGTATCATTTCCTACTAATTCTTAATACCATCCGGGGCTCTCAAGCCCTTGTCGTTTACGATGAGCAAACAAGACTTCAGGCCTCCCTTTGCAGTGGCTATGTTGTGTTTTAACCCGTCGAGAAAATGCTTCGGAGCCACTTAGACCGTCAGTCCCCAGAGAGCCCAAGCCACATCTGTGGTATGAGGTGTCACAGGAAGTCGGGCGTTCTTGGTTTTTATTCTGACTGTCCCCGCTGTTCCAGCTTCCGGTTCTCAGTTTCCAGATTTATCAGAGGGAGAAAGCAATCACACACAGGGCCGTTGTGGGGATCAGGGATCAGGAATGGATTCTGCAGGTGTATGAAACGATCTCTGGTACGAGGGAGACAGATTCGTGCCCAAAACCCCCTTGCCAACTCCAAAGGGTAGATCTGGACCCTGTGGGTTCCCAGAAAAGAAGCCAGTCGGGCCGGAGGGGGCAGGCTCCCCAGAGAACTGGGCAGTGACAGGCCAACTGGCACTTTTTCCAGAGCTATGTCAAAGGCTGCAGCCTGAGCTCCTGAGGAGTCATATGCCAGTCATATGCCTGGCTGGGCAGCCATGAGCAGCTCCAAACCATGATCAACTGAAAGTTTTCCACTTTTATTCTGTTTTAAAATAAATCAGTGATCACATTCGTGGTGTAGAGAAACCTCTCCTCTCCACGGATGGCCCTAGCCTTCCCGTCCCCTCAGGAAAGAATCCAAGATAATTTTCCACCCATTGCTCATGATGAACAAATCCTGGCAGACAGCATGGTGCCCATCCCACTTCCAGGCAGGAGTCCTCATCTCCCTCCGTGGGGCTCTTACTTCCCCCCAACTCACCTCCCAGAGGGAGGGCCCCAGGTGGCAGACAGAGGGGCCTTTGTCTCCCTGCTCCTTGCTTCCTCATCCATCTGCCAAGAACCAAGAAATTGGTGCAGGTTTCCAAGGGCCCCCACAGTGAGGAGCCATGAGCCAGCCCTGGGAACCCTCACTGTCAGCCCTTGGGATCCTTCCCATCCTTTACTTTGTTCCAGCCTCCCCACAGCCCTCATTCCCACCCCATCTCACAGTTGAGGGAACAGAGGGGCCAAGCAACCTGCCTAAGGTCCCACAGCTACAATACGGAGGGTGATTACAGACTGAGTTCGGATTTAAAGCTCCGATGGTGTACAGACAGGTACGGTGTGCAGCAGAAGCAGAATTTGAGCAAGAACATATGGACCCTGGTGTCACCCTAAAACCCCGAAGGGAAGGTGTGGTCAGGGAACCAACCCCATGCCTCTCTCCCTGAGCCCTGGGAAGCACGTTACACTTGGTTGGTGGTATTTATCCTGAGTTCCACCAAGAAGCCCAGCCGTCTCCAGGGCTCTGGGACTCAGGACGACATATGCCAGGCCTCAGGGACCTAACACTCCTCAGCTTCCCAGTTTAGGAAAAGGCAGGGCACCTCCCACCACCCTCACTACATGCCTGCTCACTGCGGGGCAAAGCCCTCTCCTTCCTCCCTCTTCCTCCTCCCTCTGCTTTTCCTTCCCTGGCCAGAATCACAGTCACCTAACCCACTTGGGTTTTCCTCTCCCCCTGCTCCCACCCTCCCAGGAAAGGAGCTGGTAGCTGAAAAGAGCTCAACCCCCTGGGCCAGGCCCATATCCACACCAGCTCCATCCCCCTTCCCTTCCCCAACCCCGAATGTCCTCCCTGCTCCAGAACGTTCATACGTTTCTCCATTCTATAACAGGAATAGAAGCTGGATCCTGAAAGCCTCGGCACCCTCCTAGGCAAAGAAACACAGTCCAACAGCCAAAAGTACTTATAAATGATTCAAATTTTTTACTGCCATCTCTCAAAGAAAAACAGTGGGTCATGGTAGATGTTGGGGCCCAGCTCAGATCCCCTTTCCTCACTGAGGGCACCCATCCCACAGCTATAGAGTACGAGACGCTCACAGCTCACAGCTGGCCCCCTCTCCTGACAAGCGCCCTGAGCTAAGCAGGGGCTGCATCTCCCCAACTGACGGAGTACAATTCAGGCTCCAGAGCTCCCTGTGGGACCAGGCTGAGTCTAGTCTCCACCTGAGACTGCCTCCATACTGAGTTCCTCCTCTGCTCTGTCCTTGAAGGCATAAAGATTGTGCTCCAAAATACACTAATCAGAAGAAATAATATTTTAGTTCCATATTTTAAATTAATCAAATTCCATATTCTAGCATTACATTAATTATATTATCTTATTATCTTAATATCAAGTTCCATATTTTTAATTAATTAACTAATTAATTATTTCGGAGAGAGAGTGCATGCAAGTGGGGGAGGGGCGGCGGGCAGAGGGAGAGGAGAGAGAAAATCCCAGGCAGGCTCCACACCCAGCTCAGCTCAGAGCCAGATGCCGGGCTCCATCTCACGATCCCGCGATCAGAACCCGAGCCAAAACCAAAGATCAGACGCTTAACAGACTGAGCCACCCAGGCGTGCCTAGTTCCGTATTTTTTAAAAATTGAAACTAATGCACAAAATGCATGATGAGCAAAATACCACAATTTTAAACAAAGATGGACTCCAAGTTTGAACTTGGGTGACCCTGCCTCACTCATCTCCCTGAATTTCAACCCTGCCTTACAGAACTCACTCAATACCTCACATTCACCCAAATCCTTGCCTCAGGCTCTGTTTTGGGGAAACCCTACCTACAACAGCTATCCAACTCAGAACTCAGTCCTCTGTCTCCCTGCCCACTGCCCTGACTCTGAGTTGTGTGCTGAGCACTCACGTGGTAATCATGGGCAACTACTATGTGCCAGGTACAGTCCTTGCTCTGCAGTCTGGCTCTGGCTTTAGCTGCTGGAACCTTCCCCTACATGCCCAGGACGCAGTCTCTCAGTACTTTCCAATCATGTGACCTCAGCCACACCTCTGCCTACCTGACCCGCCCTGAGCTCAAAGGAGCCCAAGACACTGTGTTAGCTCAGTAAACTCCAAACTTTGGGGTTTCATGAACCCAGTTACGTTTCCCAGTTCTGAAACTGGCCTAGAGCCCCCACTTTTCTATGCCAAGTAAGAGTGTTGCAATATTAAAATTGTCCTATACCGCCCCCACCATTTCAGAAAAAAAAACAGGATGTTAATGCCAACAAAAATCGGTGGGAAAAAGACCTCTTTCTCAGCTGAAAACATCTTACTTTAGGAAAAAACTCATTCTGTTGTCTGTATGCTCTCTCTCTCTGTTTCTCTGCAGACTAGTAAAAACTTGACCACATACAGGTTCCAGTGGGCCGGGTTTGTCAATCGCCGTATATGACATCAGGGGAAATGGAGACCCCAAGAGCAGCTCTGTCTGTCCCATCCAAACCCTGAGCCTTGAATGTCCCTGTGGGGGAAACTGAGGCACAAACAAGGTTCTGGGGGAGGTGGGAGACATGGCTTCCAGTCCCACTCTGCTCCTAATTTCCCTTGAACCTGCACAAATCTCTTTCCCTCTCCAAGCCACGAGCATGTAGCTCTTCCAGGAGACCCTAAGCCCTCTGCCCAGCAGGGAAGACTCAGGGCATCAGTCCCACCTGAACACATGTGCCAACACGGCTGGAGAGATAGGACCGGACACCAGGCTTCTTTCTCTGACATCATGTTTGGGCCTCAGTTTCCTCTTCTGGAAATGAGTTCTCAGAAACCTGCCAACTCACAGTTGGCTCACGGATAGCGGTCGAGGAGCCAAGGGCCGGACACTGGGCAGAAGCCAAACCACCTGGAGAAAGAGGCTGGCCAAGCGCCTCAGACGAAAGGCACACAGGCTGTTTCCTCTAGAGAGACCCAGTCCAGGCCAGAGGTCCAGGACTCCAGCTGGGGAATCCTAAAGTTTGCATCTTTGGGCAAAACTGTCCCTGTCCCCGAGGGGAGCGTCCTCGCAGCCCCAGGTGCTAACTGGGTTCTTGGTGGTTCTTAGGTCTGGGAGCTGATTGTGACCAGAGGTGATGCAGTGGAAGGAAGTGGGTCTCAGATGTCCAGGAAACTGTCCCAGCTGCCCAGCCACAGATGCAGCACGGTAGAGGGAAACAGGACTCGCCCAAGGGGCATCTCTTGAAGTGTTAGGGTGAACGCTATCTGGCTTCAAACTCTAGCTCTGTTGCTTACCAGCTGTGTGACTCTGAGCAAGTCGCTTAACCTCTCTGTGCCTATTTCCTCAATACACAGTGGAGAGATGGGGGCGGGGTGGGGAAGAAGAGTCAGTCGTCTGTCACTGTCCCCCTCAAACCTGACGATCCATGCATTTTCCACCTCAAATTTCTCTGAATGAGCCATAGAGACAGGAAACCAGAACACAGATGAAGGTCCCCTCCGCGGAGCTGACCCAAAGATTTCTGAGGGCCACAATTTCTGTCTTCAAATGCAGGAGAATATTATGGCACTGAATGCAAAATTCCCATGCCTTTTTTTTGTTGTTGTTTAAACAAAGCACCCTCAAAATAATTTTATGTTTTAAAAATAGGCACACAACCTCAAAATAACTTTAGTGAGTGTTCGGTTTTTGCTAAGGGAGGGAGGGGACTCGAGGCGATGCTCCAGACTGTGGTTCCCAGAGCGTGCCCCTCCGCTGTTGGGGCTCGCTGGTCCATTCCCCCTCACTAGCACCTGTGCAGTGCTCACAATGTGCACAGGGCTGTGGGGTGCCTGCGACAGGTTTCCTGGACCACTGAGGCCTGCTTCTTTTTTTCCTGGCGTCTTACCTCAGCCAGCTCCCAGACAGAAGTCAGAGAGCCCAGCTGGCACCCGGAGCCTCAGGGACCCTCCCTCACCTCAAGGCAAGTGCTTGCTTTTGCCCAAAGATGTCCACTCAGCCTCTGGAACTTAGAGCACTGGCTAAGGAAGAAAGGGGAGGGGAGGGAGTGGGGAGGAGGAGGTGGAGGGGGGAGGAGGGAGAGTGAGAAGGAGGAAGCGGTCATAGGGCAGGGAAGTACACTGAGAAGACAGGGGCCAGCCCGCCTTTGTCCCAGCTCCTCACAGTGGCCTGGCTCTGCACCCCACGTCTGGGGACAGAGCCCAGAACCCTCGAGTCTTAGAGCCCCCTCAGGAATGTGAATGTCCCAAGATGCCTGCAGCATTTCCATATGACATGGAAGGGAGAAACCAGCCAGCCCCTCCCTCACCCCTGGAGGAGCCAGATGATGCCCAGAGAGACAGTTACAAATGGTTCCAGAAGCCTATCACTGCCCTGGAGCCAGGAGTGCTTCCGACTTCACCCCTGCGCCCTCTCAACCACCCTCTCAATGCACCCCGAGTCTTTGAGAACGTGGCTCTCAATGAGGTGAAGCAACTTGCTCAAACCCTCACGGCAAGAAAGCAGAAAGGGGCAGAGCTTCTTCCCAAAGCCACCTCATTGCTAGGGACACAGACTGGACCAGACCGCTAGTGGCAAAATCGCAAACACTGGGCATTTATTGATCACTGAGCCCCGGAGCTGCACGCACGCTGTGTGGACACCCCATTCCACATTCTTCCTTTAAATAGCTGATGGTGGCAAATATTAAAAAAAAAAAAAAAGATAAAACATAAAATGTGCCCTCCCCTACATCTATCTCCCCCAACCCCAAAAACCCTATGAGGCAGTGTCATCCTCTCCCCCATTTTACAGATAAGGAAAGCAAGGTCTCATAGCTAGGAAGTCAAGGACTGTGAAACCAGACAGTGAGTAGGATTCTGGAAATGCCCCTGGCCATGCCCCCTGCCTCTCCAGACACACTTGGACCAGAAGGGCTTCTCCCCACATCTGCCCAGCCGGCACTGCCCAGCCTCTCCAGGCTCCCCACAAATGCCCGCACCGGGGGACAATTTTCTTAGTTCAGTGAAGGGTGACAGGGACACCAGGCTCCTCACCTAGGACCCAGGACATGGCTGTGGCAAGTACCTCTGTCCCCAGGCTCTGGGAGAAAGTGGCAGGCGGGCAGACCCTGTAGACATGGGGTGTGCCCAGATTGCGACACTTGTCCCCATGGCCTCCCACGCTGCTAAAGTGCAGCTTCGTCACAGAAAAAAAAAAAAAAAGGCTCAATTCTGGCCACTCTATCTACAAGAAAAAGGAGGGACAGAGAAGCCCTCTCTGGCAGAGGTGTGAGGAAGTTGGAAATATACACTTCTATGAAATTGATTCTGTAACTGCCTGTCCTCGGATCTCTGGAAGAGGACGGAGCTGCTGCTGGCTTGCCTGGGAATCCCTGGCCAAAAGCTCCCTTCGCCTTGTGTCTACAGTGCCTGGATGTCCACCAGCACAGACTTTCTCTGCTGACTTAAGCCACCTTGCTCACAAACCCCCACTCTGGCGAGCGGTCACTAGTTGCAAATACCTCAGTGTGAATGAGTTGGATTGCTTTGGTTTTCAACTGGACACCTGGATGAGAATGGGCTTCTGACAGATCGGGGCATTTGGTTTAAAAAAAAAAAAGGGGGAAGAAGAGGTAAGAGAATAAGAGATAGCCCTAATTGGAATAGGGAGAATGTGAGGCAGACGTAAGGCAAAAAGGCTCAGAAGCCACAAAGGAGTAGAGTATGTAGACTCTGGACAAAGGGGCCAGGAAAACAAGAAGAGCCATGTGGGATACAGTTAGGTGTAGGGGCAGGTAGAGAAGGAGGTGTCAGGGGCCCGTCTCCCTGGGCTAGCAGCTGTGTGACCTTAGGCAACCAACAACCTCTCTGAGCCTCATCCTGGATAGGAAAGTATGGCTGCATACAGGCTGGGGGTTGCCTACTGGCCCCAGAAGACAATCTGAAAGATAGGAAGTGGGATGGGCCAGAACCCCAGCAGGGACTCAGCTAGTGGAATCTAGCTGTCCCCTGGGGCAAGGGACACAACACAAGAAGCTCTGAGAAGGAAGAACTTTGGGTGATATTGGCTTCCCCGGGAAACATGAGATGCCAGCGCTGGGAGAGGGCCGAGAACGTGAAGCAAACAGAAAGCGTGGAGCCGGGGCCAGCCAGGCTGGACAGGGAGGAGGCCCGGGACCCCAGCCTGACCAGAGCCCTCACCACCAGGCCTGCCAGGAATTGGTGAGGGTGAGGTGAGAGCCATCGCCCAGCCAGGAAGCTGCCCTGCCCTTCCCCAGAGCCCTGTTCCAGATTTCCTTCATGGCTGGTTCTTTTCACAGGAGGAAATGGAGGGGTGGGGAATCAGAAAAAGAAAGGTCCATTGAGGCCAGGCAGACCCGGCATCCCCCAGGAGAAGAGAGGCTGGCGATTCAAGGTCCCCACCCCGTCCTGCCATGTTTTCGGGCCAAGGCAGGAAATGGAGGGGAAAGTATGGGGCCAAACATTACCCTGGCATGGTCCACACTTGGCATTTCTCAGCCCCTCCTGGCTCGGGACTTCCGGTCCCCACTCCCCCGTCACCATTCTGAGCCACTGAGTCTCTGAGGAGACAGGCCCCCTCACGCAGAGGCCACAGTGCTTTTCAGTCCCACGTCTGGGCCACACATGATCTCATGTAAGCCACGTAACACCCTGGTGATCCCCAATTTGCAGTGGGGGAAACTGAGGCGCAGAGCAGTTATGTGATCTTTTCTGCGTTTCATAGCCAGCAAGCGGCAGAAACGGGTTTCAAAACAGGTCTGTGAACTGGCCGAGTTTCTCCTTGCACGCACCAGATGGCTGTTCCATTCTGACTCAAGGGACGCCCTTTTTCTTCGTGACCCAAATCCCTGACAGCTGAAGGGGCCCCCTGCGAGACAAGTCAGTGAGAAGAGAGACTGCAGATTGCCTTCACTCCCCAAAGACTCTCTCGACGTCAGTCAGCTCTACCTCCCCTGCCTCTGGGAGGCCGGTGGGCCCTTCGGCTCCCAGCCCGGCTCAGTCTGGCTCCAACGGAGCATTGGCAAAGTCTCCCCGCAGTAAACAAGTCCCAGGCTGACCACGGGTGCCAGCCTAAATCAACTTTCTTTAGCCCCAAGCTCCTCGTCTCCATCCGTCAGCAAGTCCCAGGCACAGGAGGAGAGCAGACCCATCATTCTGTCACAAAAGCCACCAATGCAAAGAAATATTCTCTTTTCCAAGCTGGTTTCTGGACCAGACAACCCAGGAGATAGAGCCACAAACCGACATGCCCTCTGCCAAGTTGGAAGCTCAAACTCAATTAGCTTGGGGTTGTCTGGAATCTTTGATTGTTCAAACGTTTGAGCTTAAGCACGGAGTTTGGAGAGAGTGAGCCTCGGACAACAGGATGCTGTTCTGGTGAATACTGGCAGCCTTGGACCACCCAGAAAATTGGGTGGGATCTTCAAGACCCTGCAGAGTGTCCAGACTCCCCCCGGCCACTCCCTGCTTCCGCCCACCACACTAGACACCCTAGGCCCATTAAGTTTCCAAATCTCTGTTCATGCTGCTTTCCCCACCTGAAATATCTTTTATTTCTGGCCAGCTTCTACTCCAGCCAACTAGAGGTCTCATCGAAAGCCAACTCATCCTTGGAGCCTGCTCAAATCTGTACTTTCTTCTCAAGGTGCTATTTCCAAACTTCTCCAGCAAAGGCACCCCCAGCAAAGCTCTTTGCCTCTGTAGTACTGGGGACATTGAGTGTATTTAATGATATGTTTTCAGGGGGCCTGGGGGGCTCAGCTGGTTGAGCACTCAACTCTTGGTATTGGCTCAGGTTGTGGGATCGAGCCCCAAGTTGGGCTCCGTGCTCAGCATGGAGTCTGCCTGTCCCTCTCCGTCTGCACCTCCCCCCGTTCGTGCTCTCTTGCAAATAGATAAATAAAATCTGTAAAAACAAAACAAAACAAAACAAAACCCAAAAAACTAAAAAAACACCAACAATGTGCTTTTAGTCAAATGACCGGGGTTCAGCTACTGTCGTGAATGGATGATGGATGAAAATATCATGGGTGATCATGACCCAGGAGCAATTGGCGCTGTGCACCCCGCCATGGAAGCCAACCTTCCGGCTGGAGGTACCCCACTCTGTTTACATACCTGTCTTCCCAAGTGACTGGGAGCCCCCTGAGGGCAGGGCTGGTCTCTCCCTGGATGCCATGTTCCTGGCACACAGTATGTGCTCAATAAATGCTGGTGGGGGGCACGGAAGCTCTGTCCTCATTCTCTCACTACCTTCATGGGCCCCTTTAGACAAGTCCTTCTCCCTTTCTTGAGCTTGTTTCTCCATATGAGCAGTGAAAGGGGGGGACTAACTCACACTCAGGCCTCTGGTCTGAATGTTTGTGTCCCCTCTGCCCCTGCCCCTCCCCCACGCCCCAAATCATATGTTGATGTCCTAACCCTCAGTGTGACAGTATTCGGAGGTGGGGTCTTTGGGAGGTGATGAGGTCATGAGGGTAGAGCCCTAATGAGTGGGATCAGTGCTCTTATAAAATAGACCCCAGAGAGCTCCCTCATCCCCTCCACTGTGTAAAGACACAGCGAGAGGTCAACCATCTGTAGCCCAGAAGAACCTGACCACGTCAGCACCTTGACCCTTGAACTTCCAGTCTCCAGGACTATGAACCATCAGTGTGTGCCATTTACAAGCCCCCGGTCTCTGGTATTTTGTGAGAGCAGCCCCAACAGACTAAGGCACTCAGGAACAACACATGATCATCTCGGATGACCATCGTCGTCCACCGAATTTTAAGGTCAAATCTGGTTGATAGCTCATCATCACCGATGGGCCCTAATATCACTCCCTTCCCATAGATGCACATTGCTCCTCCATCAAGAGGTGAACTCTACTGCTTTTCCCTTTGAGTCTGGGCTGGGCTGGTGATGTGCTGTGACCAACGAAGTGTGGCAGAAGTGATGCTTGCCAACCCCAAGCCTAGATCTCAGGAGGCCTAGCAGCTTCGGCTTTCACTCTCCCAGAATCCTGAGCCCCGGGGAGAGAAGTCCAGGCAGTGGTGCCATGTGGGGAGAGGCAGCACGCGTCCCCACAGGACATGAGGCCATCTTAAGGAGCCCCGCCCCAGTCAAGCTCCTGGCTGATCACAGCCCATGAGTGACCCGACAGAGACCCCATGGAAAGAACATGGGCCATCCCTGCAAAACTCAGCCCAGCTACAGAACAGTGAATAAAGAAGTCATTTGAAGCCACTTCACATTTTGGAGTGATCTGAATCACAGAGATAAACTGAAAGAGATCCATGTCTGCCATGGCTCATGAGTGAGGAGTGTGGAGCGCCATCCCTGGACTAGACAATGTCAAGGTTGATGTCAATTTGATTCATTGTCAATTCAAGATTTGTCTTGGGCCTACTAGATAGGAAGGTTCCTGACTGAGGGAGGATTAATCCATCAGAGAGGAAGCAGGACCCCGCTAGGACTCGACGAATCCAGTGGGCCCTCTTGGGTTGTTCCAGCAGACAACACAGAGAGGGTGGCACAATTAGGAGCAGAGCCAGAAACATAAATAGAAACTCAAAAAGACACAGACTTGGAGGAAACTGAGCCCATGGGTAGAACAGCAGGACAGGGAGCTGCAGGGTCTTGCAGCAGAAGGGGTGAGATGGCCCCTCCCTGGAGCCACGTCAGAGCCTGAGAAACTTCTAGTTGAACACAAGCCTTGGCTGGGCATCTGGTACCGCCCCCCCCAAACTTAAGCATGAGTTGGCATACACATTCCCAACAATGAACCCTCTTTCTTTGAGGAGTACCCGCAGGAGCCAGGCTAGCCCTTCTCCCCCAGCACAGGGCAGAAACAGAAGGGTTCTCCATCTAGAAATCACCAGGGCTGGACGTAGAGGCCCAACCACCAGGAGGATCACTAGTTCACGTTGAGTCCTTTACCAGGTTCCAGATACCACGCTCCACACGAGACGTGGGCACCTTCACTTCTTCCTAACCACCACCCTGACTTACAACTTGCCATCCCATTTCACAGATGAGAAACTTACTGGCTCAGAGCCACAGGGTTTGTAAGTAGTGGAGCTGGAATTTGAATCCAGGCTGAATGATGCCAAAGCCCAGAGCCTCGGTCAGGCTTGACGGTCGCCCATACACCCCAGTACAGCCTCGTGGGTGGTTTACACCCACATCTGTTCTGACTGGTCAGTACCTCACTGAGCCAGCTGTCACTGCAGCAGTGGCCACCTGAACTCTCAATTTCCCAATTCAGGAAACAGACCCAGAACAGTGTTCGAGATGTCCCCCACTGTGGTGGGCAGAATAATGCCTCCCTCCACCAAAGATGCCGTGTCCTCACCCCCAGAACCTGAGAATTTGTTACCTGATGTGTTAAAAGGGGACTTTGCAGCTAGGATTGAGTCAAGGGTCTTGAGAATCGGGAGATTATCCCAGATTATCCAGGTGGGCCCAGTGTCCTCACACAGGTGCTTGTCAATGAAAGAGGGGGCCAGGAGAGTCAGAGCGACCCCACGTAAGAAGGACTCAACCCACTGCTGCTGGCTTTGGAGATGGAGAAATGGACTGTGGATCCAGCAGCCTTTTGAGGCTGGAAAAGGTGGGGGTGGGGTAGATTCTCCCCCGGAGCCTCTGAAAGGAGACCAGTCCTGCCAACACCTTGCTTCCAGCCCAGTGCTACCTGTTCGGGCCTTCTGACCTCTAGAACCTTAAGCTGGTTTCGAGCCACTACGCCTGTGGTGTTTGTTACAGCAGCAGCGACGAACTCCTACACTGGCTCCCTGAGCTCTTCCTCTCATACTCAGGAATTCATAGATGCCGACAACCGTTCCAACAAATCCAGGAAACAAGGGATGGGTGCGTGTTGAACGTCCCCCCGTCTTTCATTGCCACCCTGATCATTTCCTGAGCGTTGCAGACGGGCTCTCCGCAACGCTGAGACAGCAAACACCTGAGGCTCGAGAGGTAACGGGCTGCCCTGAGCTCACCCAGGTGGCCGGCGCCAAACCCAGCTCTCCTGTCCTTCTGGGCCCAGGCTCCCAGAGGAAAACCTGAAGACGCTAGCCATGGTCTCTTGCCCCAGTTGCCTTACCCAACCATCTCCTTGCATAAGAGCTGTCCCCATGGCTGGGATCAGAGGATCCGAGTCATGAACCTCAAGAAAGCAGAACCGATTCTGACATGTTGCCTGCGTAGCCGCTGACTCCCCCTGCTGAGTCAGCTGCTGGTACTTCCAAGCTTGCAGAGTGGCAATGGGGGGGAGGCGGTGGAACAAGGCCTGAGCCTCCCCCACTCCCCCCAGCCCAGGGCTTCTCCAAGGGGCAAAGCATGAAGCCAGGAAATGCGTCCAAATGACCTTTTGCCACCTGGGGACCCAAGATCACGAGGTGCCAGACTCCCCTAGGGACCTAGGTGTGCAAAGGCAAATTTCCATGCCTGCTTTCCTAGTAAACAATAGAAATGTCTTCATTAAGCTGACCATGCGCCGTGCTGTGCTTTATGTATATTAACTCACGAGATCCCCAATGATGCCATGACGGAGGTGTTTAGAGTACACCCGTCTTACAGAGGAGGACACAGAGGTGACAGGACATGAGGGAGCAGAGATGGGCTCTAAACTCAAGCGGCTGTGGATTCTGTGACCACTCGTTCCTCCCTTCTTGGACGGCACCGGGTAGAATGACTGCCTCTCCCTTCCACCCAGCCGGGCAAGAAATTCTACTTTCTGGATCCTGTTGTGCCCATCACTGCAAAACTACAGAAGTTCCAAAACAGAAGTAAGTTAAGGGGTTTCCTAACTTTGCCTAAAACCAGCCTGTCCTGATGTCCACCCACAGGTGGCACAAAGTGACTATCAACCCAGAGGGCACCTTCCCTGCATCCCAGGCCTGGCCAAGGGAACAAGGATGCGTTCTGGACTGAGAACTAGGAGCCCAGGTCCTACTCCCACCAAGTGACCTCGGGAAGGTCACTGAACCAATCAGGGCCTCACCTTCCTCCTGTCTAAAGTGGGGGCAAACATAACCAGCCCGCAGCCCCTCCAAAGTTCCACTGAGGCAGTAAGAGTCCTGTCTTTTCCCTCGTTCTGCCTTGAGGGGTGTCAGACACATAGTAGGTACTAATAAATGTTTGTTGGGTGAATAAATAAAAGTCAGTTGTTACTGATTTGCCTCCCTCTCGCCCCCAAAGGGCCTTCAGACCAGAGATTGGGCCCCGATTCATTTGAGGTTCTCACATTGGTCCAGCTTCTACTTCTCCATAGGCTTATTCACACAAGAAATTGTTTCCAGCACCCACTATGTGCGTGGCCCACTTGAGGCCTCAGTCCCATCCAGACACCCTCAGTCTGTGTCCTCATGCACCATCCCCTTCCCTTTTTTCTGGTCAGTGACTGTGACACTTAGATACACTGAGCTCCCCCAGGCCAGGACAACCACCCAGCTGCCTTATGACTGACCAGCACAGCCCATGCTCGCGATATGGACAATTCCTTACACTTACACTTCCTCATGCCCAGCCCTGGGGGATGCAGCCCAAGGAAACCCCCTATCCTAGCCACATACATGCACATGGGAACACGCACACACATGCACACATACGGGCTTGCACACACACATCCAACATGCAATGCCACCTCAGGACAGGACTAGGATTATCTGAGTTCAAATCCCAGCTCTTTTGCTTATGAGGTATGTGACCTTAGGCAAGTCCCTTTATCTCTATGATCTTCAGTCTCTTCATCTCTAAAATGGGGATGATAATCATGGAGCCTTTCCAGGTCAGTCTATAGGGCGATACTGGATATGAAAGCCTTGGGCTCAGGAAGTGTTCTGTGCTCAATAGAATTGTTATGTTTATTCCAGGAGGGAAAGAGAATAGTAGTTGCCTAAGTTCCAGGGAAACCTACATTGATGGGTCTGTACCATGGGCATTTACTCAGTATATCTGATGATGGGGATTATTCTCAGGATAGGAAAGTATTTGTGGGTCCAACATCACCTTGTTAACACCATATTAGTGAAAATCTAGACTGAAAATCAGAGACTGGGAGACACCCAAAGATACCACATTTGTGGCAGAGACAACTAGCTATCCACAAAAATCCATCCTCCCCTTCCACAGCATACAGCAGACACTGGGATAGAACCACCCTGCCAAGAACTCCATTTCCCACCTACACTGAGCCTACACTGGTCATATGACTAGTTCTCCCATGTGGCAGAGGGCAGTGAAGAAGCAAATGTGCCACACACCTCCATGCTTTCTTTCATCAGGGGTGATGTCCAAGGGGACAGTAGGGACATGCATGCAAGAGGACCCCCCCCACACACAGAAACACCTGCTTTCTCATAAACATCTGTTTTGTCTGAGCCGTTATACCTGTTTGGGACTATTTGTTACTTCAGCTACTACCTGACTAATACAACCTTCAACCTCCTTGTTCACACATGAGATGATTATGGCCATGGAGTGAAAACTAAGATCATGTAGCGAATTCTGCAAAGCTCCAGAATTTTGGTCTCTGATCAGACTGGAATAGATGTGCCATTTTCAACCTGCCCCACCGAGCTCCAAGAGTGAGGTTCTATGAACACAGCCTGGAGTCCTCCACCTCTGTTTCAACTAGAATAACATGCCTTGTATCTGCATTCCAATTGCCGTCCTCCCTATGTCTTCATTGCAGGAAAGAGTTCTGTTTCTTAAAATAATTCCAAAGCCCACACACTGGGTGCCAGCTAGCATGCTCCGACTGTCTATGGTGCTACAAGATAAAGTTTCACTTCTGCACCAGGCCTCCTGGCCTCAACTGCTGACACAGGACAGACACGCAGGCTCACAGAAGTGCGTAGATATTTGCTTAGAAAGGGAAAAAAATTCAACCTCAGTGTGCAATAAACAACCCAGAAACCTGGACAAAATGCAAACAGAAAAGATGTTCACATCCTCTAGCTCAGCAGCCCTCAAGTTTTGGGGTATATCCGAATCATCTGGGAAACTGGTGCCACGTGCAGACTCCCACGCCTCGCCCTTGGAGACTCTGATTGCCCAAACTGAGGCCTTAGGAGATATCCACGATTATTCGGCATGAATGATATTATTCATGCTCATTCCGATGCCAGCATTCCCACGACCACACTTTGAGAAGCCCCAAGTCTACTTTGTAGCCTGGAAAGTGGTAATCATTATGGGCAGTAATAACCATGCTCGTGCAGGGTACCTCAGAGTGAGGGAAACAGGCTTTGAGGGATTTTTGGTAAGCTGATGGGAATCTGAGCATTAATACTCCACTGGTAAAGAAATTAATAATAATTTCTATTTGGCTCGGATGGGTGTTGAACGCATGGAAGCAGGTGTGGTGTAGAAATGATCATAGACTCCTGGCTAACGTTGCTAGAGCTCGTTACAACACGATGAGCCCTCTGCTAATTGTTCCATGTGTGTGATCTCATGTAGTCTTTATGATATCCCTGTCTCACAGATGAGGAGACTGGAGCATACAGATAACTTGTTCCATGCCACTCAGCTGGCAGGGGGCACATGGGGTTCAAACTTACCCAAACAAACTCATGCTGCAGCCACAATGTTCTAGTGCCTTCCGTGGAGGTCTAACATCAGAACCCTCCCCAGGGCTCAGTCTCCTCATCTGTAAAATGGGCATGTTAATAATATCTTTATCATGCAGCCACAGTGAAGATTCAAGAAAAGCATGGCAGTAAAGTGGTTTGCCAACCGGGAGGATTTAATTAAGGAAATACCTGAGGGATGAGACTTTGTCTGACCCTCCAGTCCCATTTTACAGATGGCAAAACTGAGGCCTAATTACTTCACTTATTCAAGAACATTTACCAAGCACCCAGAGGATATAGAGAGGAGTGGAAGTATCCCAAGTCTGGCCTCAAGGAGCCCCAGGCCAGCAGGAGGAGACAGACGAGACTAGGCTTGGAGAGAGGGACCTCCCAGAAAGGGTCAAGCCAGAGAGAGGACTGACTTGCCCAAAGTCAAGTTTACCTATTCCCTGAAGTTTTGGCAGAGTCCAGAGAAAGTCCTTGGTACCAAGAGAGAACTCTTCCTGTGGGCTTCTCAGTGCCTGACACCCCACCATCTGAGCATCCCTGGTTTTGTTAAGCCTTCTTTCTTGAGAAGATGCCAAGCATCCCTCCTCCCACCATTGGAGATTGGAGGAAGGAAGAGAGACAGCGAGAACCACAGGTAAGATCGCATTTAGAAAGGAAGTAGGGGCTGCCAAAAGGGAGGGCAGGGATCAGGCCTCTTACTAGAAAAAGAAGACAGATCCAAAACCTGACCCCCTCCTCGCTGGCCTATCGGAATCACAGGCTGGTCTGAGGGATCAGACTTGTAGCGAGCAGTAGTTACTGGATTATGATATGTTGTTCATAACTTTGCTCAAGGCTAGCCTTTCCGGCGTACTCATTTCAACAGTAGCACAGCGCCCAAGTGCCAGCCGGAGCAGAGGGGAGGGCAGGTGTGTTCAACAGGTAGCACGGCCAAAGGGTTCCCATCCTCCATATACAAAGAACCCTTAAAAATCAGCCAAAGATAAACACACTGACAGAAAAAAACATGGGAGCGGACTTGAACCAGAGACTCGTAAAAGAAAAATGGACAAGCAGCTTGCAGGGGGTGATCAGCATTAATAAAGAAATGTAGAGGAAAGCGGTTAGAAGCTTCACAAACCTTAAGAACAGGCACACCTTTGGTTCAGGGATTTGGCCTTTGGAAAAGTATCCAGAGGCCAGACATGCAAAGATGATGTACACGAGAGAGCACCGCTTATAATCATGGAAAAAAGAAACAAAAAAATAATAAGAAGGAAGCAACCATGATGAGAAGTGGTTACATAAATCCCAAGACACCCTTTCCAGGCAGCCGTTAAAATGCATCCTGGAGGAATACAGATGGGAGTGCACAGTCCCCTGTGCAAGACAAGGGAGGTTGCCAAATCAGATGTTGGACACGTGTGTGTGAGCCCACACCTACATACTTAGCTGTGTCTGCTCCATCTAGTAGGCTCTCAAGATGAATTAGTGAGCGAGCAAGTGTGGGAGCGACGGAGAGAGCCCCTGAACGGCCACCTCTGGGTTAGGCCCTCCTTCTGAGTCTCCGTACGGAGGCAGTGGGCTGTGCTGATGACACCGGCTTTGTTCCAATCTCAACCTCCCCTCACTGCCCCCCCCCCCCCGCCATCCCCAGCTTACCGTCTTGCCGCTCTGAGCCACTGCCTTCCCTTCTCTGGGCCCTGGTTCACTCACCTGTAAAATGAGGACACCCGTGAGAAGGAAACACCTGCCTCGTAGCCGTGAGCATTGGAGTCACGGAGGAAAACACGGAGGTCGCTTCTTTTAAAAATAGGGTGACCCTGCTGTTTTTTACAATTAGCATGCATGACTTTGGAAATCTGAAAAATCAGGTTTTCATTTTGACCAACATTAAATGCTAGGCAGAACCACAGGCCTCCTCTCTCGATGACTATCCCCTTTGCTGGCCCCTCCAGACAGTGTCAAAGGCAAGCGTGCTACCTTGTGGTTGGTCTCCGCCTAGGTCTTCCCAAGGGCTCCCCTGGACTTCAGGCCACTGGAGGCCGTGTAGGGGACCCGTGTGGTCCAACTTCTTTCTCTCGGCCACAGGATGCCTCCCCGCCCCGGCCCAGCCCAAAACAGCCTCAGCCCTCAGGAGGCTCTCCGGGAGACCTCGTGCTGTCCGGAGCTCCTCGCTAGTCTGAATGGGACAGAACTCTGCCAGAGAAACAGCTGGAGGGAGGAGAGAGCGAGAGAGAGTGAGAGAGAGAGAGGGAGGGGCAGGAAACTGGGCTGACCGAGGGCGGGGGCGGCCAGCTGCGTGGAGTGGGGGCCTCCAGAGGAGGCTGGCGGGCATGCCAGCTGGGACCGGGATTGTGGGTGGTGTTTGGGTGGCTGGTGGCAAGGCCCACTGGGGATGACCCAACCCTCTGGCGACCGGAGCCCAGGGAGGAGCTGTGCCCACCATCTGAGCGCAAACCAGGAGCACATGTGAGCCCCAGGCAGCTGTGGGAAGGGCAGCCGCTCCCTGTAAGGGCCTCAGGAGCTGCCGGATATCCCACCAGCCTGGGCCAGCTCTCTCCACTGGAATGCCCTTC
The DNA here is from genome assembly GCF_963455335.1 of Martes martes. Taxonomy (NCBI): domain Eukaryota; kingdom Metazoa; phylum Chordata; class Mammalia; order Carnivora; family Mustelidae; genus Martes; species Martes martes. The sequence goes on along the minus strand of NC_137901.1, from coordinate 75,854,630 downwards.
CTGGCCCCCTAGTTGTGCTCCCCTTTCCTTATTTTATTTTAATTTTTTTTTTTTTTTTGCAAATTAAAACAGCAGTGGGCTTGGGTTTTTGGTTTTTTTTTTTTAGTGTCAAATGAACAAAGATTAAAATGTTTCATAATGTCTGGTTTTAGTAAATGTCACCGGGAAGTAAAAATTCTGCATAGTTGCAATATACCTTGATAGACCTTTTCTGGAGAGCTGTCTGACAAAACACATCAAAACCTTTAACTACGTTCAGGCCCTGTGTTGTTTAAATATATATCCTGCTTTCATCCCAAGCCCTGCTCCCCAGAGAGAAATATCATTAACACTTCGGTATGAACACACACACACACATATATGCTACATCTAGATGGAAAATGGTTCAGTCATACTCTGCGTTCCAAACTATAAACTCCTTCGTTCAGCGATAGGGATGTGTGTGTGTGTGTGTGTGTGTGTACACACCTTATCCTGTTAATTATTTCATTGAATTGATGCACTGATTTGTTTATTTATTTATTATTTAACTCCCCCCCCAAATGGATGCAGTTTACTACTTACATAGGTTTATTGAATTGACACTTTCTGGGTGACTGCTTAGGTTCTTTTCAACTCTTTGACTATAATAAATGCCCCACTTCGCACTTGTCCAATTATTTTCTTATCCAAAATTCCCATGAACATACGTTTTATTATTCAGAGGGGCGCCTTCACCTGTTTCAAGTCTCAACTTAGGGACCACCTCCCCAGAAGCCTTCCCCCACCACTGGGGGGCCTGCTCTCCGCTCCCCGGTGTTCCCCTACAACCACAGCGGCAGGGGCATCCCTTCCCCTTCCAGTCTCTGTCTCCCTTACCCTGGAAACTCAGCTGGGGAAGGAGCCGTATTCCATCTGGCCCCGGCGCGAAGCACGGTGCTGGCTCGCTGTCCGCGTGATTGCATCATCCGCAGAGTAAACACAAGAGTGCACACCCAGACAGGGTGCTGGTGGGCCACTTGCTCCTTCATTCTCAGGAGGTACTATTTCTGCTACGGCGGTGCTATTTCTGCCCTTGTGGTACCAACGAGGAAATGGGGACCCAGAAAGGTTAAGTCACTTGCCGTGGGCCACGCAGCCCATAGGTGGGAGAGCTGGGATTCCACCCAGGCTGTCTGGGTCCAGAGCCTGGCCCTTGGCCTCCAGACTGATAAACTAACAGAGGGGCCCACTGTGTGCATGGCCCCGCCCTGGAGCTGGGGGGGGCAGTTCCCACGGAATGGGTCATGTGACCCTCCCACCGTTCCGGAGGCCCTGCCGTTCACCTGTTCTACAGTTGAGGGTGCTGGGGCTGTGGGGACTGTTCTTTGGCCGAGGGCACCCAGATGGGGCTGGCAGACAGAGGCCCCGGCTGAACCCAGGTCTGGCTCATTCCAAAGCTAAGGCTGCCAAAACTAACTTGTGTAGAAAGGAAAAGAGAAGGGGAGGAGGGTGGGGAGGGAAGAAGGGGAGAGAGAGAGAGGAGAGAGGGAGGGAGGGGGAGAGACGGAGTAGGAAAGAGAGAGAGAAGGATGGGGGAAGAAGGGAGAAGGGAAAATGGAGAGAGGATGGAAGAGAGGGTCTCTTGCTCTTTTTTTAAAAAAAAAAGATTTTATTTATTTATTTGACAGAGATCACAAGTAGGCAGAGAGGCAGGCAGAGAGAGAGGGGGAAGCAGGCTCCCTGCTGAGCAGAGAGCCCGATGAGGGGCTCAATCCCAGGACCCTGGGATCATGACCTGAGCTGAAGGCAGAGGTTTAACCCACTGAGCCACCCAGGCGCCCCTATGCTGTCTTCTTTAGACCTAAGGATTTGGGTAGTTGTGGAAACATAGAACCTCTCCTTCCTCTCCCTGCCATCCTTAACTGTTAGTTCAGTGAAACTGACACTTAGAAACTATCATCTCTTTCATTTCCTAGATACTAACTGGAAGCACAGAGAGGTTAAGTCACTGTTCAAGGTCACACAGCTCCCTAGAGTCAGAAGTCAGACTCAGCCTGACTCTAAACCCCTCTCCTCCCTGTGCTGCCAGGCTTGCCCGGGGGACCAAGAGCATCTCATCCATGCCCTTACTGTACAGCTGGGAACACTAGACCCAAAGAAGGTAGGGACATCCCAGGTCACAGCCCCAGAGCATCCTGGTCCGAAGGTGAGGCTATTTCCACAATGCGACAGTGGCCTGAGCACTGGGTACAGAACCATCTAAAGGTCTGCCATTAACAGAGACCAGTGGTTCTCAAAGTGTGGGTTCTGGACCCACTGCCACCTTGCTGGGCAGCTTGCTAGAAATTCAAGCTCTCAAGCCAGGTCCGTCCACAGACCTTGGGAACCAGGACCTCTGCAGGCGGGACCCAGGGAGCTGTGTGTTCAAAAGTCACCAGGGGATTCTGACACTCACTCAAGTTTGACAACCGCTGATACGGACATTTCCACAAGGTATAAATCCTGGATCCTGGAACAAGTTACCTTGTGAGTCCAAGGTCAAGAGCTGGAGGCAGAGCAGATGGGACGGAATCCCTGTTTCCACCACGTGAGCTGTGTGACCGAGGCAAGTCCTCCCACCTCTCTGAGCCAGTTTCCTTAATCTGCTGGGGACTGAGGGGGACTGGAGTAGGGAGAGGAAAGAGAAGAGGGAGGAGTGAGGGAGGAGGGGGAGGGAGGAGGAAGTACAGGAGGGAGAAGAGACAGAGACGGGGAAGGGGAAGAAATAAAGGGGGAGGGGAAGAGCAGGGAGAGAGGGGGAGGGGGAAGAGAGAGGAGGGGAGAAGGGGAGGGGAGGAGGAAGTGGAGGAGAGAGAGGAGTTGAGGAGCAGGGAGAGGAGGAGGGAGAGGAGGAGGGAGAGGAGACAAGGAGGTAACCTCTGAGGAAGATCTGGCACACTCAGGATATCCTGGAAGGGGAGCCTAGCCGGGGAATTCAGCGTCTGGATGGATTTATGGAAACTTCCTCTTCCTCCTTCACTGGATGTTGGATCCTGTTAACGCAGGTCTCTTGGAGCCCCACCCCCACCCCACCCCCAGTCTCCAAAGCCAACCCAAGGCTGAAATGAGGTTTGGGTTTATTGGCTAGGCGGTCTAAGAGAGTGAGGGACCTGGATGCCCAAAGTAAGGGTCAGCGCACACAGCCCCACCCCGGGCCCACAGGGAGGAACGGCAAGGGTCCTGCGGCCCCCGCCAGTCAGAAGCCACAGGTCTTCGGTCACCATGCTGAACGTGGCTGAGGAGTCTGGCTTTTTCTTCCTTGGAATAAAGACGGTTGTGGATGGGGTGGAGGAGTTGTTTGTTGTTGTTTTCAAATAAGATTCTGAAACCCGAGGCCTAACATTGGGGTACTGAGACCCGCAAGATAGGTGATGGCAAAGAAGACTCTGTTTATTCCCTCAGAAATGCTGTGTAGTTCCAAGATGGCAGATCGAGCTCTCTCTTATACCCAAATCTAGTTGGTTGGCTCGGGAATCCTAGAGCTCTGTGTTAAAGGAGATCTGAGGCCACATCCAGGTGGGGCTGGAAAGAGCACAGTGACCCATGAGCAATGCCTACCTTGGACCTAAAGGAGGGGCTTTGCCTCTCTCATCCCACTCAGTCCTCCAACAAAAGTCCATCCGTTGGCCTAGGGGGCTGGGGGGCCGGTGCCAGCTCTGCTTCATCCTGTCCCATGGATTGGCCAACCCTAGTATAGATAAACTTATACCTTAACTCCCAGACCCCTTGGTATCTCTTTCTGGTTGATTTTTAGTGCTCACTGATGCCCAACACTCTAGTGAAAGCAAATGGTTTCCTTGTTCTCCCTGATTATCAGTTGCGAAACTAGGTTTCCCAGAGAGGAAGCTAGGGAAGATACTTTCTGTGACATGAAGGGTTCCCTGTAAACCCACACTGTGCTTACTTCAGACTTTGCTTAAGATGTGGACAGACCGCACCGGAATGGGAGCTCTGTCTCAGCCGCTGACTGGCTGTGTGGCCTTGGGCAAGTCATTTTTCATCTCTGGTTCGTTCAATGCTTGTGGGATTAAGTTGTGGATGTGATGAAACTGTGCCTTTTGAGATGGGGAGATTATCCTGGATTATCCAGGGGAGCCCAGGGTAATTCAAGCGTCCTCAGAAGGGGAAGGCAAGGAATGAAAGGGGGGTAGAAAGCAGTAGGATGAGGAAGGAAACAGGAGCTCAGTGATGTGCCCACGAGCCTAGGAAGACAAGCAGCCTCCACCCCTAGAAGACACAAGGAGCGGCTTCTCCCTGAAGCCTCCAGCAGGAACCAGCCCCACAGACCTCATCCTAGTGTTGTCCCCTTCAGACTCACTTTGGACTTCCCAGCTCCAGAACTGAGGGAGTGTAAATACGTACTGTTGAAAGCCACAGTGTTTGTCGTAATTTGTAGAGGAGCAGGAGGACATTAACACAGGGCTGTTCTAGAGACCAGAACACTGACTTTGGTGGCAGACAGTTATGGGTTCGAGTCCCTGCTTCACCTGCTAGTTGTGTGACCTTGCAATTTTCCTAACCTCTCTGAGTCTCAGAGAGAGACTTTCTTTCTCCTCCTCACACAGGAGTAATGAAAGACCTACCTCAGACCATTGTTGGAAAGGTGAAAGGAGTTGATATATACAACGGGCCCGGAACAGTCTGGCGCACAGCACTCAATGAATGTCAGATCACTTTGCTGTCCTACTGGACATTAAAAGGCTGGCATTGCCCAATGCAGGCCCTCTAACCATCCCTGGGGCACCACTAGAGCCACCAACCCATGATGTTCCATTTGTTCAAGGCCACACCACTGCTCAACAACATTCCATGGCTCCCTAGTACCTAACCTCATCTCCCAGGAAAGAAAAAATGAAAGGGATGGCAAAGCTGAAAGAGGACTGGAGGACCCAAATCTTCCCACGTTGATTGAAATGTCACTTTCTCTGCACTCCCAAGCGAGGTCAGTGTGCCTGTCATTCATTCCCGTGACATCCTGTCCCATGCTATAGCACCGACCCCGTTTGTAATGCCACGATCATCCATATTGTGAATATACCACCCGTCCCCATATCCACACATAAAGCTCTAGGGGCTGGGACTGCTGCTAGGCCCATAGTACCTGTTCTATAAATATTTGTTAAATGAATGAGCAGATGGATGACCAGCCTTCTCGGACCAGCTGGGCCATGTTCCCAAAGACTTCTTCCCGACGGCCAAGTTCTGGCTCTTCACCACGGAGAGGCCTGCGGGGTTACCAAGATGGGAGAGTGGAACGCTGTGCCAAGCGTCATCAGACATTGGTAACTCCCGCAGCCAAAAATGTTATTGGGAACATGATGTCTGTCTGTGCGGTATGTGTTCAGGTAATGGTAGGTCCTGTAGATGGGGCTCGGGGAGGGAGGAGAAAGGAGGATTCCTCTGGCTCCTGGACATCATCTGAGGTGGAGGGAAAGAGCACAGAAGCGAGAAGCTGACTTTTGGGAACTGAGACGGAGGAGGAGGTAGGAGGGTGCTGACAGCTCAGCCGATTTTGTCTGCTTGGCAAGAATCCAGCCCCTGGGCTCCGGTCCAGGCTGGGAAGGGTTAACAGCACTGAGACGGAGTGTTGGGGGGGGGGGTGTGACCAGGAGTGAGGAAGCCCTAACAGGGGAGGGGGCTTCCTGGGCGTGGATGAGGCCCATTTCTCCCCTATGAGCAGGAGCCTGCCCACCCAGCCCAGCTCCTCCCAGTGGGACAGAGAGATTTGCAGGGGTGAAGGGAGACCACCCTGGATGCCTGAGAGGAGTGGGGGCACCAGCAGGGTTGTTCCAGCCCATTGCTTCAGGATGGGGATGGGAGGAGCTGGGAGCATGTTTGAGGCCCCTTCTCAAACCCAAGCTGGCCGTTCCCCAGGTCGGGGAAAACTTCCATGTTCCAGGCAGTAGAACAGAGGCTCAGAGAGGGTTAGCAGCTGCTCAAAGCCACACAGCAAGTCCTAAACAGCCAGTTCTCTCAGTTCCCAGAGAACTCCTCCATTCCTGCTATACAGACACACACATACACATACACACACACACACACACACACACACACACACAGTGGCCTCGCCCTGCCCATCTCTTCAGCTGCATGGCTCACCTCTTCCCTTCCTTCTACTCTGACCCCATCCATCATGTGGTTTCAAATCTCTGCACCTGTGCTAGAGCTGTCTTCTCTGCCAGAAATACCCTGTCTGGCCACCCTGCCTCCAGCCAAATTAACCTGTTCATCTTTCAAATGCAGACGTCCTCTTCTCCAGTCAGCCTTCCAGGGCCACCCCACCTCTCCCCTCCCACTGGGAAGGTTGACCTGCCAGGAGGGTCTGTATCTGGCCAACACATTCATCCTTTCTCAAATCACACTGCCTCTTCCTTTTGTCAGGTATCCAGCTGTCTCCACCCTGGACTGCTATTGTACCAGCTACCAGCACTGGGCCTGACCCACACTGGAAATTTTTGATGAATTGAGCCAGACTTCACACCTGCACCTCCCTTCCCAGGACCAGCTGTTACTGTGGACTCCTGGAAACAGATCAGAAGCACCAAAGCCATTGCATTTTAGGGCAGTTCAGCCTAATGGTCAAGAACACAGGCTTCTTTTTGGGGGGAGGGGTGCCTGGGTGCTCAGTTGGTTAGGCATCTGCCTTCGGCTCAGGTCATGATCTCAGGGTCCTGGGATCGAGCCTTGCATTGGGCTCTCTGCTCAGCAGGGAGCCTGCTTCCCCTCTCTCTCTGCCTGCCTGCTTGTGATCTCTCTCTCTGTCAAATAAATAACTAAAATCTTAAAAAAGAAGAAGAAGAACAACAACAACAACAACAACAACACAGACTTCTGCATCTGCCTTCAGCTCAGGTCATGATCCCGGGTTCCTGGGATAGAGCCCTGTGTTGGGCTCCCTGCTCGGCAGGGAGTCTGCTTCTCCCTCTCCCTCTGCCCATTTTTCATGGCTCGTGCATGCTCTCTCTTAAATAAATAAATAAAATCTTAAAAAAAAAAAAAAAAAGAACACAGACTTTCGAGGTCAGAAAAACCTGGGTTTGAATGCCAGCCCTGCTACTTTCTCGCTGTGTGACCTGGAGTAAGATACTTGCCCTCTCTGGGCCTTTCTTACCCTTTCTGCAAAATGAAGATGCTAATTTCAACCTTGCAGAGCTGCTTTGCAGGATTCTCTGAGATGATGCATGTGTGTATATGACACAAGGCTCAGAGTCAGCGCTTAATACACAGTGTTGCCATAGCTCGGTCAGTCATTTCTGAAAGCCCATCACCCCCCACCCTGTCTCCTGGCTCTGGCCCTGCATCAGTCACCAAAGTCCCTGTTCTAGCTGCGTTGTTAAATGGAGTAATAAGTTAAGCCACACTAACCAGGTGCCCAGATGGGCATCCAAGCTCTGCCACCCCCTGGGCTGTGTGACCTCGAGAAAGAGACTTCACCTCTCTGAGTCCCCGTTTCTTCCTCTGTAACATGAGGATAGTAATAGTACCTGCCTGGCAGGGTATTGTCGGATTAGCACGCGTGCTGGTAAAGCTCGGAGAGCAGCAGCTGGCGAGTGCTGAGTGCTGGCTTGCAAGGCGGCTGTAGGAAGACACGAATTCGCCATCTGGGCCACTTCTTCCACCGCCCTCTTTCTCCTCCCACTGCCCACCTCCCTCTTTCTCCTCCCACTGCCCACCTCCCGCTCCTGCTCCACCCGCCAGTTTACAACCGGGGACTTGGCTTCTTTAGTCTCCGCTGTTAGAAAAACGATAGGCCTCCAAGATCAGTGGAATCAGTCTTTAGATTCCATGGCCACAGGTTTCTAGCTTCCTTCTTAGAAGACGCCTTTCTTCCAGAAGGATCTGTAGAGATCCCCAAAATATAAAGGCGTATGAAAAAGCGTCTGCTCAGCTAGAGAGGAGGGGGGTGCGGGGGGGCACAGAGCCACACCCCTTAAGCCCCTGCTGCCCCTCCAGGCTTTGCAAGCTTCCCATCAATCCACGGAGGACTCCTCGCCCACCATCACCACCACCTGTGATGGGAGGGGGAACTTTTTCTTTTTTCATTTTGTTACCATTTTAAACTCACAGAAAGGCAGCAAAAATAGGACAAGGAACTCCTTGCACCTTCGCCCAAAGTCACTGATTTTTGCTATCTTGTTCCATTTGGTCTAACATCCTCGTCCTCCCCGTCCCCCTTCCTTTCTGCTCGCCTCTTCCTAAACTGCTCCCATTTTGCATACAGGAAAACTGAGGCCCAGGACCTGAAGTCCACAAGCTCGTCAAAGGTGTCTAGAGATAGGCGGAACCTGAAATCGCAAGCAAACTGACCCCAGGACCCCGAAAGGCAGCTAAAAACTCAGCATTAATAAGTGTCTGGTGAACGATCTACAGTACACTAGTGAGTCAGCTGCTAGTCCACAGCGCCTGTGTGTTGAGAAATAGAAAAGCCCAAATCACAAGAACATGCTGAATAATTTATTCTTCAAAAAAAAAAAACACACTGTTGTATGAATTCTTTTAAAACCTTTTCAGATATTTTTATAAGAAATGCACATCTGTAATGGGATCTGTAGGGACATTTTGAGGTTTGCCACAATGTGTGGGGTGGGGGTACCCAAAACGTCAGAGATCCCAGAGCCTTCAAAGCCTTTACGACAAGCTCTCTTGGCCCCAAAGCTCCTTGAATCTCCCTCAGATCGGGCATAAGATGGAGAGTTTTCCATGTATTTTTATAAGGAGGCTGTATGTACCTTTTTATGTGGGTCATAAAAAAAAATGTAGAAAATTTCAAAAACACGGAGCAACACAAGAAATTCGTCATAGCAACAGAGCTGCCTCTCCTATTTTTGAAAAGTGAGCTGCTCCCTCCTCCCCTTAGTACAGAAAGTTTATTTTCCTGCCGGGGCCTCTGACTCAGGGCAAGCCCAGAACTCAGTAAGCTGCCCCTGAGGAGAGACAGGAGGCACCAGGGTCATGGCCCCAGGCGAGGGCGGGTGACGCCCAAGGGTCCCAGCCTGCAGATCCCCCTCAACTGACATGTCCTCCAGGCACCCTGGAGCCCCTGGCATTTCTGATCACCACATGGGCCACCCATTCTGTGCTCCTCTACACACTCCCGTTCCACGGGCCTCTTCAGGAGCCCAGCTGGGGCACTCAGACCAGCTCAGTAACCATCTAACCAGCTGGTAAACCCCAGCTAAACAAGACTCTCTCCTAGGACCACGCCATGACCCAGGGGCTAAAGGGGTAAACAACCGACAAATGGGGGGCCAGAAGTCTGACCCAGGCCTGCTTTCTAATTGGGGACGTCCTATCGGATGATGAAAGGGATATTACCACAGCCCATGGGGTTCAACATGGCAACTGTAGGTGGCTGTGGTGGGGCGGGGGGGGGTGCGGGATTTGAGAGCACAGTGTGGGTTCAAATCCTGCCTCACCAGTTACCAGCTGTGTGACTTAAGGCAAGTGCCTTAACCTCTCTGTGCCTCAGCTCCCTCTCATGGGTATTATTAGTAACTGTGAGTTGTGGTGGTGATGACTGGTGTTAACTCATATGAGGCACTTCTCATAGTCCCTGACCCAGAGCAGAATCTTAATAAAAGTTTATCATCATCTCCTAACCCCAGTCCTTCATAACACTTTTGGTGACCACCTTGTACAATCAAAGGAATGAAATCAAAATCCAGGTTCCATCAATTACCAGCTGAGTGACCTTGGACAAGTTACAAAACATCATTAATGCGGATTTCTCATCTGTAAAATGGGGATATAATACAAACTATGTAATATAATATAATATAATATAATATAATATAATATAATAATACAAACACATAGCTCAGCTCCCGGCTCATGGTCAGTGTTCCTAAACACTGGCTGTTATTATTATGAGGGATCAGAAAACTATAGCCCATGAGCCAAATCTGGTCCACTGCTTGTTTTTATAAATAAAGTTTTTTTGGAACACAGCCATGCCCACTCATTTACGTACTGGCTATGACTGCTTTCTTGCTACACCGGCAGGGCTGAGGAGTTTTGATGAGCCACTGTATGGCTCACAAAGCCGAAAATATTGACTATCTGGCCGTTCAAGAAAAAGTTTCCTGATTTTTATCATCTTGACCTTTCATGGCAATAATTGCAGTACAGAGACATTTCATCTCTCTCAGGAGACCATACGAATTAAGATTTGCTTTCCAGGAAGCTCTAGCAACCCACAGTTGAGCTCCAATGGTTCCAAAGCTTCCTTAAATGATCGGCGATCCTAGTGTATGAAGAGGGGGTCTGTAGCTTTCCCTGGTTTCCCAGAGGCGCCTGTGGACCCATGAGAAGTCCACAAGCGCAGGAACGTAAACACTAGAAAAGCTGGCCTGCATCCAAATCCGTGCCCTCCTCCGTTTTCCTGGGCTTGCCAGTTCTCGGACAGTCCCGCTCCAGGGCCCCGGACTCCGAGGCTTCATTGATGAGCTTTCTCTTTGTGCTACTTTAGCACCCACGCTGAGCAGCTGGCTGCCTCCTGGTGCAGGACGCTTCACATTCCTTTCGTGTGATGTGTGTGATGTTGGGGCAAGAGAAAGGCCATGGAGGGAGGTGGGGTGGGGCAAGAGCTTATTGGGAATTCAGCAAAGGAAACCTGTGAATTATTCACACAGAAAGATGTCTTCCTGTCTGGTCCTCTCCCTACTTCGGCAGGAGAATCTGGCCTGCCTCCTTGGCCTGATGGGATTCTGGTTGTGGGGTATACAACCCGGCACAGAAAGGTATTTGTAGATCTCCCAGATCCTAAGGATCCCCGCGGCCATGCTCCCGGGCTTTGTCCCATGGTTTCTACTATTCTAGGAGTATTGGTTCCCAAAACCCAAACTGGGCCTTGACGTCACCTAAAAGACCAGGCTGGACTCAGCCAACTGCAGTCTCTGTCTTGACTGGGGGTCACCAAGACTGGTGACATCCGGACACCCAGATGTCACGCCCCCTGCTTTGTCTCTTCAGCTCATTCGCTCTTGTTTCTTCCCAACACGCTGTCAGGGAGAGCCAGAGGATGCACGCCCTGCTGAGATCCAGCAGGAGTCCCCAGGCTAGGCCAGATCAGGTGAGGACAGGACTTCCTCTCTGGACTGCAGGCTCTGTGAGGGCTAGGACCAGGCCTGTTGGACTTTCTGCTGAAGCTGCGAGTCTTCAAACAGCCCCCACACAGGAAGTGATGCGCAAACGTCAAAGTCTACAAACGCTGCGGTGAGAGGAAGGAAATCCTGTTAGGAGTTGAGCTTCAAGGTGTTACGTAATTGTAACGACACGAACGTAAGAATGGCATCTTTCTTTCATTTATTAGAATATAACAATGCTTCTGAGCCCCCCGCCCTCAGGAAATCCACTGACGGTCTGTGAGGAGGCTGTAAACACGTAACATTATCCGTGTGAGCACACAAGGTTTTCTAGGGAGGGGGTCCGACGTTTTCATCAGATTTTCAAAAGACTTCCAGAACCTCAAATGGTTTATAAACATGAGACCCCCAAATCTGATCCCCAGCTGCGTCCCTAATGCCTACTGCAACGGTGGGTGCGTGATAGGTTCTGGAGAAAGGTTTGCTGGATGAATCGATTATGGAACGACTGTTTGAAACCACAAACTGCCAAGCTGCTTGATGATAAGATTTCTTGGATGGCCAAAACGCCCTCATTTGGGATTTGGGGATAACTCGAATGGATTCTTTTTTTGTCAGCAGGAAGGGAGTGGTATGTGGATGGCACAAACAAGAATGAGCAGCCACTGACCCTGGAGGGTGTCCATGCCGGCCAGCAGTGGCCTTTCCTGCTGTGGGCACTGAAGCAGCCTCCCCAAGGAACCACACAGAGGGGAGGTTTTCTTCTTCCAGAAAGCCATTGTCTGTACCCAGAAGGACCGAAACTGCCTTTCCTGGAAGATATTCTGGGATTCCTTCTACCAGGACTTCCCCTTCATGGGCTTTAAAATTCTCTCCCCAGACAAGCACAGTGGAGCCCAGACCCAGCTAGAAAACCCACGCATCCCACAATTCAGTGACATTCAGCGACTTCAGTAAAGGTGTTTTTCTTTGTAAATAATAGCACCAGAGGACACAGTGAACAGGCACTTAAATGCAGTATAGGGGAGGGCATGTGGGGGCAGGAGAGTTTTGGAAAGCAAACAGCCCAAGAGTCATAAAAGCATTCACACCTTGTGCGAGTAGTTACACTTCTGGAAGTCTGTCTTAAGGAGACCATAAGAACTGTGCACAAAGCAAAGAAGCTGAAACAATTTGAGGGTTCAACAACAGGTATCAGGTAAGAAAATCATGGCACGCTCAGATGAAATATTAAATCATATCATAAAATCATTTCTGGAAGACAGTCCTGAAACTTCATAAACATTTAAAAACTTTTGTGCTTCAAGGGGTATCATCAAGAAAGTGAAAAGACAACCCACAGAATGGGAGAAAAGATTTGCAAGTCACATATCTGATGAGAGAATTGTGTCTAGAATATAAAAAGAACTTTTGTAACTCACTATAAAAATAGCAATTCAATAACTGATTTAAAAGTGGGCAAATGATTTAAAAAAAAAAGTGGGCAGATGAGGGGTGCCTGGGTGGGTCAGCTGGTTGAGCGTCTGACTCTCAATTTCGGCTCAGGTCATGATCTCAGGGTCCCAGGATCAAGCTCCATGTTGGGCTCCGCACTCAACAGGGAGTTAGCTTGAGGATTCTGTTCTCCCACTCCCTCTGCCCTTCCCCCTCCTTGTACTCTCTCTCTCTCTCTCTCTCTCTCTCTCAAATAAATAAATCTTTAAAAAATGAAAATAAAAAAAATTTTAAAAGCAGGCAAATGACCTAAACAGACATTTCTCCAAAGAAGATATACACATGCCCAATAAGCACATGAAGAGATGCTCAACTTTATTAGTCATTAGGGAAATGCAAATCAAAACCACAGTGAGATCCACACTTCACACCCACTAGGATGGCTATGATAGCAAGAGTCAGAGAGGATGTGGAGCAATGGGAACCCTCAGACACGGCTGGTGGGAACGTACAATGAAGCAGCCGCACTGGAAAAACAGCCTGGCGGTTCCTCAAAAGAAGCAAGCAGAGTTGCCATATGACCCAACACTCCGCTCTGAGAACACACCCAAGAGATGTGAAAATCTACGTCCACGAGAAAACGTACATGCCAATGTTCACAGCACCATTACCCATAACGGCCGAGGAGGAGAATAAACAAAATTTGGTACAGTCACGTAACAGATTATTCGGCTATACAAAAGAAAAGAAGGGCGCCTGGGTGGCTCAGTCAGTTAAGCGTCTACCTTTGGCTCAGGTCATGATCTCGGGGTCCTGGGATGGAGTTCTGCATCGGGCTTCTTGCTCAGCAGGGAGTCTGCTTCTCCCTCTTCCTCCGCCCTTTCCCCTGCTTGTGCTCTTTCTCTCTCTCTCCCAAATAAATAAACAAATAAATAAAATCTTGAAAGAAAAGAGGTACTCACGCGCAGTACGACGAGGATGAGCCTCGAAAACGCGATGCTAAGTGAGAGAAGCCAGACACAAAAGACCACATTTTGTTTAATTCCATTTATTTGGGAGATCCAGAAGCAGCAAATCTACAGAGACAGAAAGCAGATGCGTGGTTGTCTGGGGTTGGAGGGAAATGAAGAGCGGCTGGCTGCTAATGCGTACAGGATTTATTTTTGAGGTGAAGGAAATGCTCTAAAATTGGTTGTGGTGAGAGTCGCACACTTTTGAGAACATATTAAAATCCAGGGAAATGTACAACTTTAAATGCGTGAATTGTATGGTGTAAATTATATGTCAGTAAAGCTATTTTATATATATTATTATAAAATAAATGTTATATATTAAGCATATCATATTTAAGCACATTATATAATATAACTATATGTATATATTAAGTATAGATATATGTAACATGTTACATACACTGTGTATACATTCTGTCATATGTGTTATATATAACATATAGACATACAAAATAAATGATGCCCAATGAATATCATATTTTAAAAATCTCTCAGATTTTTACAAATACTTTTCACCAAATGGTGAGACAAAGAATGACTGTGTAATTCTGAGGGTCTAGCGCGGAGCCTACGCCACGAGCCACATTTTTCTTGAAGCTTCAAACTTTAGTTACACAAGTCAGGCACATTCTGACTTCCATTTCAAAATACGGCCATGTTAATTTTAATATAAAAAGATCTATTTTCTCCAAACCCATGAATTAAGTTGATGCTTAGGAAAAAAAGAAAAAAATTTTTACTAACTTGGGAAAATGGCCGTAACCTAATAGTAAGTGGACATAACATAGTGGTAAGTACAAAGCTCTGTTTGCAGGATATGAGTCCATCAGGGGGTGGGGGAAAGGAGAGGAAATTACATATACAGCAGAGAAAAAGACCAAAGGGGTATATGCCAAGAGATTATCAGTGGTTATCTGTAGGTTGTGGGATTGTGATTTTTTTTTAACTTCTTGATACTTTTCTTCCTTTTCCATATTTTTAAAGAATGTTGCATAATATTGAAGAGTAAACATTTTTTGGTCCAACAGAGGAGGCCCAGGAGGGAAAATATCAGGCAATGTTTTTCTGGAGATGACTTAGCGCAGCCCTCCCTGTGGTGTGAGCACGCTCACGCCCCTGGGGCCCCTGGGATCGCAGCTGGGCCCTAAATGAAGGACATGTGCGCAAATGGAGGCTCCCAGCATCCCCTGCTTTCTGTGGGTGTTGGCGGAGAAGGTAGATTTATTCCCAGAGGGGTGATGAGGCCAGAGGCTTTGCAAAATAGCAGGAAGAAAGACAAGCAGCTCATCACTATGTGACAATAGCGAATAAGGACTGGATATGATGTGGGGGATAGAGCTCTGGACTGGGTGGGCATCAAGAGACATGGGTTCAAACCTCTGTTTTGCTCCCAGGCAGCAGGATGACCTTAGTCAAATTACCTCCTTCTCAGGCCTTTACCTCTGCCCTCTGAAATGAGGTACTCGGTCCTTCTATTTTGATGGTTTATGATTCTGTGATCTCACATGTGCTGCCTTTGTTTCCACCATTCATGTAACAGACAGTCTGCAGCTCTTCCTACCGACTGCCCATCACAGTCCCAGCCCCCAGGATCTCAAGAGCCATTCTGCCCCAAAAGTAATGTCTGAATTGACACATAACACTTTTCAATCCCCCTAATCAGAGAAGACTTTCTGAACAAGACAGCGTGAGCAAACAGCATTCCCCATTCTCTGCACCCCTGAACCTGGTCAAGTGTGAGGATATTTACTGAACATTGACCAAGGACCAACCACTCACGCTGTGGGACAAGTAAGATACATCCTGCTTTCTTGGAGCCTACAGGATCAACAATAACTACTAATTACAGACCACCTATCCTGTTTAGGGTAATTCACATACACTACTTTTTTTTAAGATTTTATTTATTTGAGAGATAGAGAGCACGCATGAGCAGGGGTGAGTGGCAGAGGGAGAGGGAGAAGCAGGCTCCCCACTGAGCAGGGAGCTCAATGTGGGGCTCGATCCCAGGACCCCCGGATCCTGACCTGAGCCGAAGGCAGAGGCTTAACCCACTGAACCACCCAGGAGCCCCTACGTTACTTTTTTATAAGCCACACATCATACTTTAAGGCTGATGCCATTATTCACATTTTACAGCTGAGAAATTGCAGACTAAGAGAAGTAGGTGCCCAAGGTCACAGAACAAACAGGTGGTAAAATCAGGATACCAAACCCCATTAATGACTCTTCTAAGTCACCTGTGATTTGTCAGTGTTTGTTTTTTTTTTTAAGATTTCATTTATTTGTTTTACAGAAGAGAGAGATCACAATAGGCAGAGAGGCAGGCAGAGAGAGAGGAGGGAGCAGGCTCCCCTCTGAGCAGAGAGCCTGATGTGGGGCTCAATCCCAGGACCCTGAGATCATGACCGGAGCTGAAGGCAGAGGCTTAACCCCACTGAGCCACCCAGGAGCTGGTCAATGGTTCTTAACTTTACAGTTTATACACAACAAAAGACCTCAAGGTCCACCCAGTTTCTACCCTTTTTGATTTGTCTGTAAGAAAGAACTGGAGAAAAACAAAATTAGTTGTTGTAAACTTGATACTGAAACATTAAACTTGACATTGACTTTATAAGAGCAAACTATGAGTTCATACAAATGAATTTGTGATAAAGCAATACCCTTTAATATGGACAAGACACTAAATATGTAATGAGTCACAACATGAGAAAATTATTCTCTTTTCAATTGTTTTCCCAATCCGTCTAATTATACCCAAGAAAAGGTCTCGATTTGGTACTAACAGATCTTTACCACATTTTCCAATACTTACAGAGCTTCCTTTATAACAAAGAAGGAGCAAGCATCAGGCTCAGAGCCTTGGTATCCAGCTAAGAGTATCTGGCTAATATTTAATAACATTGTTTATTTTCATTGTTTATTGGGAGTGGTGCTTGGTGGGTATATTCTATTTGAGGAAAGTGAAAGCTGGTTTCCTATTTACTGTGGTCATGTAGATTTTCTTTTTGAGCTACATTTACTGATAGTTAAGGAGTACATTTACTGACATTTTTAATGAGTAGATTTCAAGAAAAATATTAAATTCATGATACCATAGAGGTGGTATACAAGCAGGGCAAAAAAAAAAAAAAGTGGAGCTGAAATGACCAAACCTTGAGAAATGCTGCCCAGTGAAATTAAAAATAACCCAGCCATGTAATTATATTGTCCTGGAAATATATTGCAAGTTACCTAAATAGCACACATTCACAGTAGACCATCACTATTAAAGCACATTTTTGAGGGTTTACGTATGCAGTTACTTTAGCAACAGAGATATAACTGAAACATATTTGAACCGCAAGACATACGTGCCTGAAGGTCTAATTATTGGAAGATTACAGACCTCAGAAATACAGCTATGCCTCACTACACACTACAGGGTTGACAGAACACCTCACGGTAATTGGATAAACCAAGTCTACATAGCAGATGTGTGGAAAGAAGAACCTTTCCCCAATTGTCGAGCCCTCAGACAGATGTGAATGCAGAATTGCATATATTCATCCGTTCACTCATTCAAACATTCCTCACGATGTTTATTTTATTAAGTACAGTTACCTGCGCTGGAAATACAGCAGGACTCCGGGGAGCCTCCGGTCCAGAAGGGGGCGCCAGACGTCATGCCCAAGCTCATGGTCAAGTGCCTGGCAACTGGGCTCTGGGAAGAGCATGGTTCTTTGAAAACTTCTAACGAAGCAACCTGCCTCCCTAGGGTTGGTCAGAGAAAGCTTCCTGGAGGAAGGGACCATCAAGTTCAGAGCTAAAGAAGACGAATTAACCAGAGGGGGTGGGAGAAGAAAAGGAGGTAAAAAGGCAGGGGCATCCACCTAGGTGTCCCATGCACCTCTTATACAGTGAGCCACCCTGGGCCATCCTCCAAGTGTCATTTTAGCATTCAAAACTATGTATTTCATATGTCGTGGTCCCTAAATGCACGCCAGCACGGGTCTCCATTCCTCAGTTGGTGTACAGCTGTCTGATCCCAACACGCAGGGAAAACGGAGAGGGTGGGTGGGATTCCAGCATCAGCCTCCCATGGGATTTGAAAGACCGATTTTTGACCGTGAGCTTTTGTCATAGGCACCAACGTAGAGGTTCTCAGTCAGGGACTGCACTTAGGACTCCAGGGAGCTTCTGAGCCTCACTGTCCAGGCTGCACCAAGACCACAACCAACCCTTAAGCAGGCTCTCTGGAAGTGGGGGCAGTGACCAGCAACGTTTAAAGCTCTTCGGAGCAATGTATGGCCAAGGCTGAGAACTACACAGGGACTCTAACCCGAGTGGAAGATTCACGTCTACGAAAACTTACTGAGCACCTGCTCTGCGCCAGGCAGCAGGCTGGGGGCGGGGGTAGTGAGCCTAAGATCCCACCGTCATCTGAGAATCACTACAGAAGGCTGCACCCGCTCTCAGTGAACGTATGGGAACCCAGGTAAAGATGAAAAGTGCTTTGGTCCCATGAATTGCCTGGGGGATCTGAGCAGGTCTGGATGGATGCACAAGAGTCTGCGTTTCTAATGCGCTCCCAGTGTCAATGCAGGGCCAAGAACTACTTGTGGATGGCAAGGTTCTCCAAGAAACCTCTTCAACCAGGGCTGCTGCTCCCCATCATTTCTCCACCTCTCTGACAGTCCCAAGCATCGCCTGGAGGTGATAACAAAGTATAAGGAAAGAACAAAATACACCCTGGCAACGAGCCAGGTGCACACCTGTGTGTCGTCCAGGCTTCAAAGCCCCGGGGCAGCACCCCGTTCCCACCCTACACACACCCTTAGAGCATGGAGCAGATCTCAGGAAGAAAGCGAAGGGGCTGGGATGGAAGATGGGGTGCTGGGTAGGTGGTTGTCATAAATAGCAAACCATCTGCACGCCCCCGCTGCCTAAGGAGTCCCCCATCTGGGGCCAGAACAAAGGCAGCAAAATTCAAGAGGCATCAGAGATCAAAAGGGCCTCGGAGGCTCTCCTGCAGTGAGTCTTCACTTCTAATTAATCACTTGTCCTTGGCGAATCAATTGTGCCAGTGTTAAAATCTATGCTCCAAGGGCAAGGGATAGGGTGGGAGTTGGAAGCAAGAAAGTCTTTGGAGTCGATGCTCAGGGCCGTGAATTCTTGGGGAGGAGATGCTAAGGGCTAACAGCCCTGACCTGTTCAGCAGGGCCAGGAAGAGAACAGATCAGGAGACATGAATGCTTCCAGAGGCCAGGCTGGCCACAGGAACCGATGAGCGGGCTGGGGGTGAGTAGAGGCAGCCCGAGGAACTGGGGCCAAATGGAGACTGTGTGCTCTGACCCCCTAGGGTGGCGACTCCTCAGTCCTACTCCCTCACCGCCCAGCAGAAAGGCAGACCTGTTTCTGCATTTCTGGAACATGTGCCAGATCTTCCTTTTTGTTTTGCCTGAAAAGGGGGTGCCTCGGTGGCACAGTTGGTGCGGCATCCAAATTTGGCTCAGGTGGTGATCTTGGGATAGTGACCTCAAGCTGGTGAGATTGAGCTCTACGCACAGCAAAGTCTGCTTGAGTTTCTCTTCCCTCCTCCCTCTGCCGCTCCAGCTCATCCTCTAAACAAACAAGCAAGCAAGCAAGTAAACAAACAAAGCTTGAAAATGCCTGAAAATATGATTTCTTTAAATATGAAATCTCCTGGCTTACAGAAGTCAGCTCAAATTGTTTTCGAAACAGCATGTTGTCCATCAAAATCTGTCTGAGAACCACATATGCAGAGCAGGCTGCCAATCTGTGAGGTCTGAAACAGGGACCGGACTATAGGAATGACCTGGACAATTAAACGGCATGTGGGCAGGGACTTCCTCGGGGAGCTCAGAGGAGAACATGGGTAGACAACTTCCTGAACACAAGGGAGGGAGGCGTCCCTGAAGCCCTCCAGAAACCCCAGGGGAAGATATTAAAGGGGGAGTAGGTCCTCCAAGCAGGGGCTGGCAGCCTTTGTAATTAGGGCAAGAGTGCCCCTGCAGTCCCATGTGTATAATGCCAGAGGCATGCACTCTAGTCACATCTTCATAGCACTTACGGAGCACATACTACATGCCGGTACGGTCCTAAGTGGTTTGTGTGTATTACCTCATTTAATCCTCACAACAACCCCATGGGGTGTTACTATTACCCCCACTTTACAGATGAGCAAACTGACCTGGGCAGTCTGGCTCCAGGTCCCATTCTCTTCATTGCATGCAGCCCTGCCTCTCTTAATTCCCACAATGCCTTTCACAGAGCTCGGCCTGGAGCAGGTGCTCAGGAAATGTCCACTCTGTTGAAACAAAGACCCACTAGAATCTGATGGTATGATTTCAACCGATTTGGGGTGCTATTTCAAGAACTGGCTCATGGTTTCTGCTGGGGCTGTGTCCTCACCCGGGTAATATCCTCATCATTGTGTTCAGCACTAAATCACCAGGGACCTGTCTGCAAGCAGAAGGAGCCCCCAGCCCCTTGCTCCCCTTCCTCCCGGGACTCTGCAGCTTCTGGTTTCTGTCTATCTGGTTGCCTTCCATCCTCGCCCAGCTCTGTGGCTCATGCCTCCCTCCTGGGACCTGTTTCAGATGTCTCCCCAGAACCTGTCTTAGTGTTAGAGCCCTCAGAGGACCGTCTCATGCAGTGCAGTGTACCTAGAAGGGGAGGATGGCGTTATCTTCCCAAAGCTAAGCCCTGTTGGGGACTGTTTAACCCTTCCCCGCCTCTGGAATTGTAAAGCCCCTAGAAGAAAATTCCCACTGTCTGGAAGGCAGAGTTTTCGCCAGTGGGAATTCCACTTCCCACCAGCTGCTCGTTACTGTGTGGGAAATACACAAAATGGGACAGGCTCAGCAGCCCGTTTTGGTAACCGCAGAAACTGGTGGCTGAGCCCAAACACTGGCTTGAAGTCACATGGTTCTAGTTCCAGATCTGCCGATAAATATTCATTCTTGTGTCCATTCATTCATTCATTTGACAAATATGTGTTGCACGTGTTATGTTCTAACCACTGATGTGGGTGCTAGAGAAGCAGAGCAAAACTAAGGGGTCCCCATGAAATCCCTGTGAGACTGCCAGGAGGTCAGGTGTCCTCTCTGAACCTCAACCTCTTTTTCTGTAAAGTGGGGGTGCTTATGAAGACACAAGATCCCCTGCAAAGTCCTAATCTCCATCTCTAGCCACAAGGCCTCCTGGATGGGGCACCTGGATGGGGCACCTGGGTGGCTCAGTCAGTTAAGCATCTGCCTTTGGCTCAGGTCTTGATCCAGGGGTCCTGGGATTGAACCCCCCATTGGGCTCCCTGCTCAGCGGGCAGTCTGCTTCTTCTTCTCCCTCTGCCCCCCTCCCAGCTTGTGCTCTCCCCAACCCCCGCAAAAAAATTAATTAAAATCTTAAAAAAAAAAAAAGGCATCCTGGTGCCATGAAAGGAGTACTGGAAAGAGAGTGAGGATGCAGCCTTGGGCTGAATGCCCCTGAAGTCATTTCTCTGGACCTAATTTCTCCATCAGCAGATGGAGAGGGCTGCTCTGCAGGATCTCTCAAGAACCTAACTCTGTGACTCTCCAATTCACATATTCTCGGATTCCAGCATGAGAATAGCCTGTGACTCCAGGAATGGACATCCTCCCCTTCTGGGTGCAAATCTCCTCCTTCTGGGATGCTTTCCATCACGCCAAGCAGCAGAAAGTAGCTCGCTTCTTGCCAGGTGTACACGGAAGAGTGTGGGGCACTTCCCGGGAGCTGCCTTCCCAGGATTCCCAGTTTACCTTCCCCATGACGCTCTTAATCTCTGCAAATTTAGTGGCGCCACCATAAGCTGCCTAGAGAACATAGCTGACCCATCACCAATAAATCAGAAGCTCTTGGTGATGCTTCTAAATAAATGATAGTCCCTCAGATCGGTGGGCAGGCAGGCTGGGGATGTTGAAG
The DNA here is from genome assembly GCF_963455335.1 of Martes martes. Lineage (NCBI taxonomy): Eukaryota > Metazoa > Chordata > Mammalia > Carnivora > Mustelidae > Martes > Martes martes. The sequence continues at coordinate 75,833,155 of NC_137901.1, read as the reverse complement.
GTGTTCTGGGAGAGATTTAAACCTGCATCCTGCTCAGGTGGGGAGACATTGCAGAGGGGACAGGGAGTGCGGTGAGATCAAGAGGCCCCCAGAGTCACCCCTGGGTGTTTGGGGAGAACCAGACCTTAGCCTTCCCAGTCAGGACTGCCTCTATCTTGCCTGAAAGGAAAACGTCCCCCAGAGAGAAGGAAGAAAAATGTCCCAGGGTTAAAGAAAGAGATGCCAACTCAGAAACCTTAATTAGAATCCCTGCTCTTTTGAAAATTCCCTGCTTGGCCAGTTTTCCCATCTATAAAATGGAGATCTCAGTAAACAGGGGCATGTCCTACTCTTTTTTTTTTTTTTTAAGTAGGCCCCATGCCCAGTGTAGAGCCCAATGCAGGGCTTGAACTCATGACCCTGAGATAAAGAGCTGAGCTGAGGTCAAGGGTCGGACACTTAACCCACTGGGCCAGCCAGGTACCCCAACATGTCCTACTCTTGACCTTGTACATTTTGGTGGTAATCATGGACTGGCCCCATTTCACACAGAAAAGGAAATAGGCTCAGAATAGTGAAATGACTTGCCCAAGGTCTTGTAGAGAATATGGGTTCAGTCCAAGGCCTCACGCCCCAACACTGTGCCTTCATTCCTGCAGTGGAAATCCTGGGTCCTATCTGGGTGCCCTTCCACTTTGGGGAACTGACACCCACAAGGAGAACCCAGCTGCACACCACATCTGGGCACCTCTGAGGGCCAGTGGGACGGTGTGATGCCTGTGGTCTTCCTACACACCCCCAGGCTCTATAATCCCTCCCCTTTGGCGACTCCAAGAAACAGGCAGATGGGCAGCCCCAGGCCAGGCTGAAGATCCTTTGGAGTCAGTTTCTAGTGGGGACCATGTCCAAGGGCATCCCATGCCCTGCCAGGAGCTGCTGGGAAATTCTAGCTGACCCTCGGTCATGGGAAGCAGGCTCTGCTTGGACAGAGGTGAGGAACTGCAGGAGGGGCTTCTTATACTGGGCCTCTCACTGACATGGGGTCTCTAAGAGCTTCTAAGCCTATTAGGCTCCCGACTGCCCTGCCTCAGAAGTCAGGGGTCCCATGTCCTAGGAGACACAGACGGCCGCCTCTGTGTTTTCACAGCACTCTACCCAGAGTCCAGGGTCTCCTTCATGCCTCCCATAAGGGCAAAATCATTGGTCCTTACAGCTAAAAAGATGACCCAGTGTGATGGCTTTTCAATATTTAAAAATGGTTTTTAAGGGCGCCTGGGTGGCTCAGCTGGCTAAGAGACTGCCTTCGGCTCAGGTCATGATCCCGGAGTCCTGGGATTGAGTCCCACATTGGGCTCCCTGCTTGGCAGGGAGTCTGCTTCTCCAGCTGACCTCTCTCCTCTCATACTCTCTCTCTCTCTTTCTCAAATAAATAATAACATCTTTTTAAAAAATGGTTTTTAAGACATCAAATCCTTTCTTCAAACAAAATCTTACTCAAAACCCCAATTATGCAGAACAGATGAAGGGAGAATGCAGTTGATAATTATCCCAGTTCCCACCCACCTGACTGCATCCTGCCTCCCCAGGCAGCCCCAGGACACTTCCACAGAACCCTGGGCCCCAAGGAACCCAGTTTGCAAACGAGTGCTTAGTTAGAGGGGGAAATGGGCCCAGAAGGGAAAATACATGGTCAGGGTTACACAGATACATAGTGCAAAGGTGAGGCCCTTCCAGGAGGGGCTGCTGAAAGCCCAAACAGGAGGCAGGCAGCCCTTTCCCTCGGCCAAAACAAAATCTGCTTGTGTGGATTTGCCCCAGACCAGTATATTTTGGTTGCTTTGTTAATTAGTGGTTATTTGATTGTTTAGTTGGTCTGTGTTCTGGTTGTGTGATTTACTAGTTGCTCACTGAATGGTTGAGTAGTTAGTTGGCTGGTTGACTGGGTAGTGGATTAGCTGGCTATCTGATTAGTTGGTTAGTGTGTTGGTTCACGGTTAGTTGGTGTTCTGTTACTTGATTGAGTGGTTAGTTGGCTGGGTGGATGGCCAGTTCCCTCACTGGCTAGCTAGTTGATTGTGTGCTTCATTGTTTCTTAATTGGCTGGTTGGACAAATGAATGAGTCGCTCTACTGTGATTGCCTACAGTAGTGCTTTGGAGAAGGCTCTGAGACATGAGATGCATATCTGATGGAAGAGGCACCAAGCAGATGGCCTGAGACATGGAGGGAAGAGTGAGATGCACTCACAGACCTCCATAAAAGTAGCCAGAGCTGGTGTGTCCACTTCCTGACCTGGGTGGTGAACGGCTGAGCCAATGAATATGAGTGTCCTGTATAAACTGTAAAGCCTGGTGCACAGATCAGTAGGCCCCTCCCACTCCCTTGGTGGGGGGGTCCCAGTGCCCCTTGGTTTCCTCCATCCCTCCACCCCCCCCAACCCTCTACCCCATTACCCCCAAGCAACTCTGCTCTTCAATCCTTTACTGCCCTGGGGTGTCAGTGAAGGGTAACAGCTCAGTGTGTTTGAATATACATATTTTTGAGAGAAGGAGCATTCATGGAACTATTTCAGCCGTCCTGCAGCACATGGCATTGGAACTGGAAGGAAAGATTCTTCTAGAACCCAGTGGTCACATCCCATGAGCAGCACTTAGTCAGATGAAAGATAACAGTATAGGTCGTATAATCCTCCTGGTAAACGTCCATATTAAGCATTGCTATAATCTCCATTTCAAAGATGAAGAACCTGAGACTCAGAGAGGGGTGGAGAGGAGGGGGCCCAGACTTGAACCCTGCCCAAGGATAAGCACCACACTCTTTCATGGCCCCAGGATAGCTCAGGTGTTGGAACCATAATGGGTCATCCGCGGCTGCCCTTCTCCAACCCCGCACGCAGCTCCTTCTCCCTTCCTTTGGGGTTCTGGATGTCCATCCAGGTGCCAGTGGGGAGCCCTGAGCATCTCCCATCGCCAGGCCAGGCGCAGCAGGCTGCACATGCCACAAGATGACCACCACCACCACAAAACCAGCACAGTGGGTCCATGGCTCCCAGCCCTGCCTAACGAGTTCCCAACCAAGTTCTGGGGCCACAATCAGGTAATAGGAAAACTCCCAGCTCAGGCTCCTCTGTGCATTTATTTGCAAGATTAATGGCAAAAACAAAGTTGCTTCTTCACCTTGGGACAGTCAGGGAAATCTGGAGACACCTCTGCGACATGTGCCACAGCCCTATAAATATTTGTCCAGGCCACTCCTGCCTTGTGCTACACCTTTTGTGATCAGAATGCAGTGTTTTCCTGCACGTGCTTTGCAAGGCCAAGAGGGACAGGCCAGGGGATAGGCACGATTGTATAGTTGAGAGGAATTTCAGGCTTCCTCCCTCCTCCCGTCTCCATTTGTCCTTCCCAGGGATGTGGGAAAAGAAGATGATTCAGCAGGGGGTGGGGTGGGGGTGGGGCGGGTGGGAGGGTGCAGGTGGGGAGGCACAGGTCAATTTCTTCTGAGACCAGCTTTAAAGATTTAATAAAATAATAATAATACATTAAGCTGCCTATATTGGCTCACAAGAGCCAAGCCCTTCAAATCATCTCACTTCATCTTGGCATCAGCCCTATGAGCATGGAACTGTTATTATCCCCATTTTGCAGATGAGAAAGCTGAGGCACAAGATCCTATAGCAATTTAGTGGAGGAGTCCAGACTTGAACCAGCACTGTCTGACACAAGAGGCTGAACTCTTCACCACATTCCCCATAATCGGTGCTCCATGAACTTGACTGACCCTTCCCTCGGGGATGTACAAGATGGTCCCTGGTCGGGACTAAATGAGGGAAGTAGGTCTTGGGAGTCCCCAGGGCCTGGACCCTTTGAAACATCCTCTGCCTTTGGGGCTCCCCATTCCCATTCGAACCCCGGTGGTGGACAGCTCAAGCTACAAGTCAGGCAGGAAGATTCAGCCTTGGGCATCCCCCTCCACTTACCAGCACTATGACCTTGGACTTTCTCAGAACCTCAGTTTCTCTATAAAAATGTCATGTTTGTTTTCATGTTCTGCTAAGTCATAAATGCTCACGGTTTTTTAAGAAATTTTTTAAATATTTTATTTATTTATTTGATAGACAGAGAGAGATCACAAGTAGGCAGAGAGGCAGGCAGAGAGAGAGGGGGAAGCAGGCTCCCTGCTGAGCAGAGAGCCCGATGTGGGGCTTGATCCCAGGATTCTGGGATCATGACTTGAGCCGAAGGCAGAGGCTTAACCCACTGAGCCACCCAGGCGCCCCTGCTCATGATTTTTAAAGACGTTCCAAATGTACAAAGGAGGAAAGTCTTTCTTGAACCCCTATCGTCACCATCTTCCACGTTTCCCTCCCCAGACATAAGCACCCTTACCAGTTTCTTATGCATCCCTCTCCAGCAGAAATGGAACTTTCCAATGATGGAGATGTTTCACACCTGCACTCTCCAAAATCCTGGCTACTGAGCACTTGAAATGTGGTTAATGGGATGAAGAACTAAATTCTGGGTTTTGCTGGATTTGAGTTCATTTACATTTAAATAGCGCCACGTGGCTAGTTGGCTGTCATATTGAAGATCTCAAGTCTAGAGACCCGAAGTTAACTAACATTCATAGAGCAACGACTATGTGGCAGGCTCTATCCTAAGTACATCCCACGTATTGTTAACTCCTACTTTGCGAAGGAACCCTGCAAGTAGGGACTATATCACCTTTTTTTTTCCCCCTCTGGAGACACTGAGGCACAAGATTAAGTTCTCCAGAGGTCACTCCCCAGAACTTGGAGGAGCTATGATCTGAGCCCAGGCTGGCTGACTCTAGAGCCAAGGATCTTAGCTGCTATGACTATACTGTCATAACCACAGGAGCAGCTTAAATGAGATTGTGTGCAATGAGCTGAGTGTATTGCCCGGCCCAGAACAGGTCTCGGGAACCTACCCCGGCCTACCCTAAATCAGGTTCATCTTCTCCCTGCTCTCTGTTTGGGTTTGACTTAGCCCCACCCCTGGGCCCTCACTCATGCTGGGCCCCCTTTCTAGAATGCTCCCTTCAATCCTTCCATTTAGCCAAATCCTGCGCAGTGATCAGGCACCAAAGACGGGATAAAGTGGATCAGAGGTGTGAGTTGGCCTGGGCAAGACCTGAAGAAGTCGAGGGTGTGGGGGAACTGGTCACAGAACTCAGAGTGGACAGTGGAACAGAAGCAGCTGGCCAAGCCACTGCCCAGCAGGATAGCAAGAAGACAGACATCAGGATGGTGGAAGCTGCATCTTGGGGAGCAGTGGGAGAGGAGATTAGGTAAGGGATAGTACAGGACATAAGAGTTTTGACTCTTATATTAATGATATTAAATATAATAATATTAAATATTAATTTAGATCTGATTTAATAAGTGCTAAGAGGCTGGTGTCGATGTCATCATGCATTTAACAAACATTTATTAAGTACCTACTCAATGGGTCGATAATCACTGGGGACCACCTTAGAGTGTGCCCCCCAGGGGACTGTCCTAAAGACAAACCGGACTTTCTGGTCCACCTCATTGTTACCTGTTCTGAGCAGGAGAACATATAAGGGCCAAATCTCTAAGTTCTTTACCTTTGTCCTGTTAACAGGTTCTTTCTTCGTACATGAATCTAGTCAACACTCTATAAAAAACGTGAAAAATAGGGTCAGGATCCCGTTTTACAGATGGCAAAGCAAAGGCTGGGGATGTGGAGACAATTTGTCCAAGGTCATGTGACCTGTTAGTGGATGGGCTGGAATGAGCATGCAGGCCGCAGTCTTGATCTCTGGATCCTATGTCTAACTGTTCCCTTGCAGGGCACAGAGGTCTGTAAATTCCATCTGTCAGGAGGGGGCTTGCCAGCCAGAGACACCTGGCATCTCTGGCACTGGCTCAAAGGGCTGCCTTCCTGCTGCGGTGGGAAGGAATCCTTTTGCTTGGCATTCTACCTGCCATTTTCCACCTGGGTGGGTTTTAATCTGGCAGACAACAGGTATCCATGCATCCCACCACTCTGGGGAAAGCAAAAGCTCAAAGTGACCCAGGAAGAAGGGGCTCAGGGCTATGCTCTGTGCCTGGGCACAAAGGAGCAGTTGCACGCTCAGGACCCAAGAGACTGAGAGACAGAGCATCCCGCAGAGCCTCTGGGAGGTGGGGTGGGGGGAACAGAAGCAGAGAGGGCAGTTCCCAGATCTGGTCTGTTTGCCCACTGGAGAAGGAGGGCGGGTCACCTTTAAGCACCTGGGAAGAACCTCCTGCTGTCTTGCTTCCCACTGGGTCTGTCCGCCCTCACAACAGTGCCTCTTCCTTCCCTGCCTTAGCTATGTGTCTCAGGGGCTATGTTTCCCAGGCTCCTGGGTCAGCTGGATTCTGTCTGGATTCTACCAACGAGAGCTTAGGCAGGAGATTTGCAGATGTGGGGAAAGCGAGAAGTCAGGGCATTTCTCCCCTGTCCTCTGACTTCGGTATGAGTCTGAAAGTATTGGACCCCTTGGGGGCATCAGTTTCCCCTGGACAAGCCCACTGTAATTCCAATGTCTGCCAGGTGCCCCCAGGTCCTAGGTGCCAATAATAACACACCCTCCCTGTGTTTTTCCAGCCCTGGGGGAGGTAGCAGTTTCCTGCTCTTTCCAATCTCCGGGGTGTCTCCTGTATTAGTCTGGGCTACCCTCGAGGTGGACCCTGAAACAAAGACTGGGTGTATGCGGTTGATTTGGGAGGTGGTTCCAGAAAACAAGTGGGGGAGGGAGTGAGGGAGGGAGTGGGGAAGTGAGATGGGGAAGGGATATAAGCTAAGAAAGAAGCTATGTCATTTATCTATTCAATTCCATCTCCCTTGCTTGAGGGCTGCCCCTGGGGTATTGACACTCTCACACCTCCAGACTGCACCTGCAAGGTCCCGAGTCTGGGAGGAAGATTTCACGCAGAGAAGCAGAGTTGCATGGGTTGCAGGTGGAATGGAAAAGATAGCGCAAAAGAGGATGGACAAAGGACCCACGAGCACGTGAGAGATGCCCAGTAGGATTAGTCACACACCAATAAACCACGATGAGACAACACTGCCCATCCACCAGAATGGCTAAAGCAGAACAGGCTGATAATACCAAGTGTTGGTGAGGACGTGGGACAACTGGAACTTTTAGCCACTCCTGCTGGGAACTGTGAAAATGGTACAACCAGTTGGCGAAAACATTGGTCTGTTTCTCATCAAACTAGATAAGCGCTTTGTCTAAGGCACAGCCATCTTCTCGGGTACATACCCGAGAAATATAAAAACATGTCCACACGAAGACTGGTATGCAAATGTTTGTAGTGGCTCTTTATACTGGACAGAGACTGGAGACATCCCAGATGTCCATCAGCAGGGGAAGGGATAAAGAAATGGTGGCATGTTCATATTCCATGGAATACTACTCAACCATAAAAATGAACAAATTATTAATACATGTGACAACACAGATAAATCTCAAAAAATTAAGAAGGCTCCTGGAAGAAGTCAAATACCAACTAGAGGATTCCATTGATGGGAAACTCTGGGGGAGACATAACTAATCTACGGTGCTGGAGGTTGGGATAGGCATCATCTGGAAGCAGAGATGGTAGCAGCTGGAAAGGGAGATGAGGGGAAAAACTTCCAGAATATGAAGGTTTCATATCTTGATCTGAGCAATTGGTCACATCACGCTCACAAAGGTAAAAACTCACACACTCAAGATTTTGTGCCTTTTATGTAAAGTACATATCTTCTAAAAACATAAAATAAGACGAATGAGGAGCTCCATTCTTAAAAGTTCTACTTCAAGCCCTTAGCAGTTTGCCAAGGAGATCCTGCAGCTGGGGTCTCCGGCCTCATTAGGGGAAGGTGAGGGAGGGCTCGGACCAGGCTGAGCCTTTGGAGCTGCCAGTGCAGAAAAAACACTAGCTCCCGTCAGTGACTTATGATTAAGAATTTTCCTTCTGGCCTCTGAGTGTTTTACTGGCCCATCCATCAATCTGTCAGGGTGGCCGTCAAGGCAAGAACAGCAGAAAACTAACAGCTCACACCCAAACAGCCTGAATAATTCAACGCCCGCCACAGCCTCTGGACACTGGGAGCGTGAAGCTAATTTTTATTTCTCAGGCTCTGCAGGTTATTTTCATGCCCCTGGAGGCTCAGAGAATGGGCATGGGACTTCTGTGGATCAAGAGAGGATGGGCCAAAGCCATAGAGCTGGGGTATCCCACCCTGATGTCTGGGGCAGGACAATGGACCCAAAGCAGGGATCCCACCAAGTTGGGGGGCCTCTAAACAGTGGGGACAAAGAGCAGGCACTGGAGTCTCAAGGCTTAAGATCTGGGGGAGTCACTTCTTAGCTGTGTGGTCTTGAGCAAGACATTCGCTTCTATGGGCCCCAGTTTCCCTGGCTACAAGACGTCAAGGTGATAGGACACTCACACGGTACTTACTTTGTGCCAAGTCCTGTTCCGATCACTTACATATAATAACTCATTTAATACTCAAACATCCTATGTAGTACTTAGGACATCATCCCCATCATATAGATGAAAGAACTAAGGCCCAGAGCTCATCCCAAGGAATCAAAGCACCTATCTCATAGGATGAGGATGAGAGGAGATCGCAGATCCTGGCCTACATTAAGTACTCAGGAAAACACAGCCTCTGCTACTGTTATTATTAAAATGTCTCTCAGGGTCTTTATCTGGTTTGAGAATAACAGCAAACACATGGGGTTGATGGCACTGTGGAATCATAGATTAGGAGACTGAGGCACAGACAGGTAAAGTGGCTTGCCCAAGGCCATTCATATTTACCTGAAAGACACTGCTCAGGGGACACCTGGGTGGCTCAGTCGGTTCAGCATCTGACTCTGGATTTCAGCTCAGGTCATGATCCTAGAGTCAAGAGATCAAGCCCCACATTGGGCTCTGCACTGGGCATGGAGCCTGCTTAAGATTCTTTCTCTCCCTCTGCCATCCCCCAACCCTCTGCACATGCTTTCTCTCTCTTTTCCAAATAAATAAATAAAATCTTAAAAAAAAAAAAAGATATTGCTCTGTCCTCAGATTTCTCTCAGCTCCCTTTATGAATCTGTTGAGATTGAGTCCCACATCAAATAGGCCAAACAGACCCCCAAACACGGACTTTCCTTTCAAAAGAATGACCTGGATTCAAATCCCCCATCCGCCACTCCCCAGTTGTGTGATTGCAGCAGGGTCCTCTCGCAGCCCTTGACTGTGAAACAGGATGAAATAATCGATTACATGGGGATCAAGAGCAAACTTTGGTGACAGAGAGTGGCCTTCGACTGCCACTTACCAGCCGTAGAACCTTGAACATGCTGACTTCTCTGAGCCTCAGTTCCCCATCTGTAAATTGGGGACTATAATCCCAGCCTTATAAAGTGGTGCTGAGGATCCCATGAGATAATACAGGGAAGGCCCTTAGCCCAGGGCCGGGTACCTGCATAAGGGCTGCCATCAGCATCAGTCCTGCAAGTTCCTGTCTGCAACCATCATGTTTGCAAAAGATCTTGGAAGATAAAGAGCTGGCCTGAGAAATGGGAAGGTCTGCCCAGCAACCTTCTCCCCACCCTAGGAAAGGGTGAGCTGCCACCACCAAGCCTCTGGGCTCTTTGGGGCAGAAAATGGTGGGAAACTCCTTGATTTATGCAACATTGCAAGGGCCAGGGATGCTCGCCCAGTCCCGGCGGTATGTCACAGGACTGTGAGATGTACTAGGTGACACTCTCAGCATTTCCGAGTCAGAAGCCATTTTGATCGGGGGCAAATATCCTGTGGCTCCAGCCCTCTGAGCCCCCAGGGCTGGTCTATGCCTCCTGCACCCATCAGCTACTTATTAGACATTAAGGGCGGGCCAGTCCCAGCAGAGGGCAAGTCAGACAAGGAAGTTCCCAGGCACCGGGGAGCTCAGGTATGGGCTTCTTTTGTTCAGAAGCTAATCACCTCTGGGTGCCTGGGTGGCTCAGAAAGTTAAGCATCTGACTCTTGATTTCAGCTCGGGTCATGATCTCGGTCACGGGACTGAGTCCCGTGCCAGGCTCTTCCCAGTGAGGAGTCTGTTTGTCTCTCTCCTTCTGCTCCTCCCCCGACTCATCCTCTCTTTCTTTCTAAAATAAGTAGTTAAAGAAATCTTTTAAAAAATATTTTATTTATTTATCTGAGAGAGAGAGAGAGAAATCATGAGGAGGGGGTAGCAGCAGAGGGAGAAGCAGGGTCCAACTGAGCAGGGAGCCTGAAGTGGGACTCAATCCCAGGACCCTGAGATCATGACCTGAGCGGAAGGCAGACACTTAACCGACTGAGTCATCCAGGTGCTCCAAATTAAGTAAATCTTAAAAGAAGAAGAAGAAGAAGAAGAAGAAGAAGAAGAAGAAGAAGAAGAAGAAGAAGAAGTAGAAGCAGCAGCAGCTAGGGGCGCCTGGGTGGCCCAGTGGTTTAAAGTCTCTGCCTTCGGCTCGGGTCATGGTCCTGGGGTCCTGGGATCAAGCCCCCCACATCAGGCTCTCTGCTCAGTGGGGAGCCTGCTTCCTCCTCTCTCTCTGCCTGCCTCTCTGCCTACTTGTGATCTCTGTCTGTCAAGTAAATAAATAATATCTTTTAAAAAATTCTTTAAAAAAATAAAATAAAATAAAAAAGAAGAAGCTAATCACTTTGGGAAAACCAAGGCAGCTCAATGGCTCTACAGCTAACCCAGTGATCTCCTGGGAAGAAAGGGTCCAGAATGATCAAAGTCTCCCACCTCAGGAAATACCAGATTATTCCTCATTCCTAGCTCCTCATGTCCCTAGCAGAAAGTTCTGGTGAGGTGTAGAAGGAAGGAAGCTCTAGATCAGTGGTTCTCAAACTTGAATAAACACCAGAATCACATGGAGGGCTTTGTAAAACACAGACTGCCGGGTCCACCTCAGAGTTTCTGATTCAGTAAGTGTGGGGAAGCACCTGAAAATGTGCCTATATTAGTGATGTTGCTGCTGCTGCTCTGGGAACCCCACTTTGAGAACAATAAATCTGGATGAAAGACAAGAAAAATGGAGTTAAAATAATAGCCTTGCCATTTTCTGGCAGCGTAACCTTATACGATCCTCTTGGCCTCTCTGAGACCCAGTTTCTTCATTTTAAAATGGGGTGAATAATGTTCCCTTGCAGAGCTAAGATCAGACGCAATTAACACGGATACTTAGTAGGCCCTCAATAGGACACTCCAGGTGGCAGTTTCCTTAAGATGGATTTTTTTTTTTTTCAGAGAGCACAAACAGGAGGTGGGGGAGGGTTGGAAGGAGAGAGAGAATCTTAAGCAGACTCCATGCTCCCTGCGCAGAGCCTGACACGAAGCTCAATCTCCCAGCCCTGAGAGCATAACCAGCACTGAAATCAAGAGTCGGACATTCAGTTGACTTAGCCACCCAGGTGCCCCCTCCAAGATAGATTTAAAATAATGCCTTCAGTGAAGACCACCACCAATAAAATAGCCTCCTGGAATTCATTTTTCTGAACCAATGGTTTCACAGAGAAATCAGTGGCTTCACAGAGCAGTGTTCTGTGAAGTCAGAAGTGAGAGCCAGGGACTGCAGAACTCACAGGAAACTCTCCGACATCACACTAAGCAGAATGGATGCCCAGATTTGTCTGTGCACACAAAACAGTGTTAACCTAAAGAATCAATTAACTCCCTGGCAGACAGGCTGTCTAACCCCAGGGCACCCAGCGAGGGCCTGCCCACCCCAGCTGCCCTGAGTTCTGCAGGAGCAAATCTTCTAAGTCCTTTTTTTTCTCTAGTGTCAGTGTGACTAAGGACAAGATGCATCACAGAGCTTCTCAATCAGGGGCAACTCCATTAACAATCCTCAGATGGCAAAACGTCATTGGCCATGTTTTTCTGGGCAGGGAGAGCCCCAGGTAAATGACACCCGCACTTCATAAGCTGCAGGTAAATGATGTTCTGTTGAAAGGTCATCTTTTATAACAATAGCAAACCTGAGCTCTGGGCCTCGGTTTGATCTTCCCAACTCTGATGTTGTATAATGCTCAGTACAACAATGTGAGGCAAAAGCAGGAACAGGGATCAAAATGGGATCAAGAAAGTCTGGGATTTGGACAAGCTATAGGGACCGGGCTTGGAGCGTAAGTCCACTTCAGCACCACGGAGAGCGCCAAGCAGCAGCGCTTCTCTGGGGGAAGTCACTTGAATCTGTGTGAAGACCAAGGTATATATAATAGTAATATTCACACTGTAGTCTAACTCAAAGTTTCCCAACCTTGGCACTATTGTTGTTTTGGGCCAGATAATTGTGGATAGCTGTCCTATGCAATGTAGGGTGTTTAGAAGCATCTCTGGGCTCTACCACCCACCCCCCAAGTTATGACAATAAAAAATATCTCCAGCTATTGCCTGATGTCCACAAGGGGACAAAATCATCCTTACTTGAGAACCACTGAACTAAGTACATCCATGTACATCTGTGAGACTACTCTCATAGCCCCAGTCCTGAAACTGCCTCAAACAGGACTGAAAGAGCCCTCTTCTCTCTTCTGGTAGGACACAGTAAATGGTTTAAAAAAACAAAAACAAAAACGGGTAAGCAAGTAAAATAAGTAAATAAAATAAAGACTGTAATAAGTGCCATGAAAAAAATAATAAAACAGGGGGATGCGATCAAAAGATAATGGGAGAACATGTTGCATTAGACAAGGGAACCCTCTTACATTGTTGGTGGGAATGCAACCTAGCGTAGCCACTGTGGAAAACAGCCTGGAGGTTTCTCAAAAGAATTAAAAAGAGCTACCATATGACCCAGCAATTACACTTCTGGGTATTCATCTGAAGACAGTGAAAACACTAACTTGAAAAGATATACACACCCCCATGTTCATTGCAGCATTATTTATAAAAGCCAAGACATGGAAACAACCTAAGAGTCCATCAATGGATGAATAGATAATAAAATGTGGATAAGAAAATTTTATATGTTTAAGTAAAATTAATAATTATTCAGCCATTAAAAATAATAAAATCTTGTCATTTGCAAAAACATGATGGACTTTGAGGTTATACTACTAAGTGAGGGTATAATACTAAGTGACAGAGAATGACAAACACTGTACGGTCTCACTTATATATGGAATCTAAAAACAAAACAAAAAATGGGGTGCCTGGGTGGCTCAGTCATTAAGTGTCTGCCTTCAGCTCAGGTCATGATCCTAGGGTCCTGGGATCGAGCCCCACATGGGGATCCCTGCTCAGTGGGAAGCCTGCTTCTCCCTCTGCCTCCCCCACTCCCCCTGATTGTGTTCCCTCTCTTGCTGTGTCTCTCTCTGTGAAATAAATAAAATCTTAACAAAGAAAAAAATAAGCTCATGGATACAGAAAATAGATTGGTGATTGCCAGAGATGGGGGGGAGGTAGGAGAAATGAGTGAATTCAGGGGGTCAAAATGTACAAACTTTCAGCTATGAAATAAAGTCATGGGGTTGTGATGTACAGCATAGTGACAACAGTTAATAAAACTGCACTGTGCATTCGAAAGTTGCTAAGAGATCCTTAAAGTTGCTAAGATCCTTAAAGTTATCGTGGGAAAGAAAAGATAATGGGAGAACACGTATCACTTTGAACAAGGTGGTTGGGAAGGGCTACTCTGAGGAGGTAACACCTGAACTGACATCTGAAGGATGAGAAGGAACCACCTGTAGGACTGTGTGGAGAAGTGCATTCCAGGGAGAGGAAACAGAAAATCTAATAGCTCAGATGTTGGAAAGAGCCTGTCATGTTTGAGAAATTATAAGGAGGCCAGTGTGGCTGGAGCAGTGTGAGTTGAGGGGAATAGTAGGTAATGAGACATGAGCAGGAGACAAGGATCTGAGGATCTGACCATTCAGAGTCTTGGCAAACAAGTTGTATTTTAAACTAAATCCTTGGAGAAAACCTAAGTTTCTAATGAGAGGCTCCCCCACCCATCCCTCTCTCTTAAAACTCATAGACATAAGCCTCAGGCTTTCTCCACTGTGGACAGCTGAGAGAGCTGCAGGCCCAGCCCAGATTTGCAGCTAAGGGTGAGACCCATATCTGTTGGGCTACTCTTCAGGCTTTCATTCCCCCTCTTCTTTTCCAAAAACTAGCAGTGTTTCTACAGCTTATGAAGGTCCCCATATTTCTAGCCCAGGGTCAAGATCAAAGAGATGCTGCACATTCCATAACATTCAGGGAACAAGGTCTGCCCACCCTTAAACATATATCTTGCCCTAACTCCTAAGGTGTTAGTAAGCTTTTGGAAGCACCTTGTGACTTAGTAAGATGGTGGAGTGTGGGGAAGGAGAGAAAAGATAACAATTTCCTGGGGATTTGTGACCCCATAATTTAGTTTTCCTGCCTGGATCTTTGTCTCTTCTCCCAGTGTCCTTCAAAAGTCAACGATTCCAATGCTTTAAGAAGAACCTCTTGTGGTCCTATCCTCCCAAAGGGACACTCCAACTTTCCTATTTAGTGAGTGGAGCACTGGGGGATAGTGAGGTCTTCTGAGGAGTTCTGAAAACCGCCATATGAAAAAGTAATCCTAGCCATCTGCCCTCTCCTAAATCCACATCTGTATTCACCACTGCCTGAAAAAAAAATGTATATATCTATAGGGAAAAGCCAAAGCTTGATTCCCAGTGAATCTCTAGGAAGAAATGGACATAACATCAGATTTTGACAAAGGCAATGAAAATTAAATCCTAGGAAAGGGACTTATAATGGTAACACCAATTCACTGGAGCTCTGGAATTAAACAGAGCTGGATTCAAATCCCACCTCCCCCACTTGTTAGCTGCGAGACCCTATGCAACTGATTTCAAGCTTCAGTTTCCTTACAGGCAAAATGGAAATAATAATAAGACCTATTTCCTAGGGTTCCAGAAGGCAAGGGAACAAGATAAGATTCAGATAAAATGTAAGCATCATAAGAATGCAACTGTCTCAAGGTCTTAAAATTGTGTTGTTACTGTAACCATGTATCTTACATATACACATATTGGTAAAGTTAATGATTTGATGTTGAGTGAGTGCTTGGGTCAATAAATGATAAACCAGAGGGAAGGGGATATTTGTTACACAGTAGCAGAGAGTTTAGTATAATACCTTCCCCTGGGGTAATGCAGAAATGGGATAAAGTATGTAGTGAGTGATCTAGATAAGGAGATTTCCAGGCAGAATGTTGCAGATGATACCTGTTTCTTCTTGATGCTTATAGTAATGTGCAAGAGGAGGATGCTAAGTCTTGTGTTGTTCAAGGGCAAAGCGCCTTTCTATTAATAATAACATCAGGGGGCACTTGGGTGGCTCAGTGGGTTAAGCCTCTGCCTTCGGCTCAGGGTCCTGGGATGGAGCCCCACATTGGGCTCTCTGCTCAGCTGGGAGTCTGCTTCTCCCTCTCTCTGCCTGCCTCTCTGCCTACTTGTGATCTCTCTCTCTCTCTCTGTCAAATAAATAAATAAAATCTTAAAAAAATAATAATAACATCAGGTATTTATTTTAAGCCTCAGTTTGTTCCAAGAAATGGGTTACATGCTTTGGGAAATCTGCATTAGTTCTCTATTGCTACTCCATAAATTATCCCAAAACAGCCTTAAAATGATGATAAACATTGGGGCACTTGGGTGGCTCAGTCGGGTAAGTGTCTGATTTTGGCTAAAGTCATGATCTCAGGGTCCTGAGACTGAGCCCTGTGTCAGACTCCCTGCTCAGTGGGGAGTCTGCTTGTCTCACTCTTCCTCTGCCCCCCCTTATGCTTTCTCTCTCTCAAATAAATAAAAAAAATCTTTAAAAAATGATGATAAACATTTATTATCTCACAGCTTCTGGGGGTTGGAAATTTAGGAGCAGTTTAGCTGGGTGGTTCTGGATTGGGGTCCCTCGTGAGGTTGAAGTCGTAATGTCAGCTGGGGCTGGTAGTCATCTGAAGGCTTGAATGGAGCAGGAAGATTTAGTTCCAAAACGGTTCACTCATGTCACTGGCAAGTTGGTGCTGGCAGCTGGCAGAAGATCTCAGCTCCTTGCCATCAGTACTTCTCCACAGAATTGCTTCAAGACCCTCGCCACAGAGTATCCTGCCTTCCCCCAAGAGTGATCCGGGTGAGAACACGGTGAAAACTGCAGTTTTTAAAATTACCTTATCTTAGAACTCACACATTGTCATTTCTGCAATATACTGTGGTGGCACAGGTCAGACCTATCTAGTACAGGAGAGGACTGAACAAGAGCGATCTTGGAGAATGGGTAATCCAGTTTGCCCTCTGATCTTCAGTGGTTCACATCCCTCCTACATGGAAAATACACTCCTTTCCCCTGCCTCCCCACCAACAGGCCCTACAGGTTGCATCCCATTATAGCATCAGCTCAAAGTCAGAATCTCATCATCTAAATCAAGTGAAGGTCTGGATGAAGATCCTCAGATGTGGTTCCTTGGTACAGCTCCTTAAGTATTGGTCCCCACTCTCCAACACCTGTGAACTAAGTTGTCAGCACTCCTATATACACAACATGCAGTAGAGGAAAGGAGAGGACAAAAGCTACAGACCCTCTAGTTCAAAAGTAGGGGAGAGGGGGATAAAAGAGGTACAAAGGGGGGTTACTGGTCCATTGCAATTCTTAAGTATGGTAGGGCACAAGTTGGCAGCTTTTAAAATTGGGACTCAAGGTCTGGGAATAAATCTCTATGGCTCTTGGTTTCACCCTCCAATTCATCCTTCCTTCTGCATGAAACACAGGAAGACCATGTTTGCAGATGAGCTGTTTTCTCATCCGACTTTCTCTCTGTAGAAGTGTGGGAGTCCAAAGGCCTCTTTTTAATCTGTGTAGTTCTCGTCTCTTTCAATCCAAGCTGGCTGTGTTGTTGCCAATACATTTCTCTTAAAATTTTTGTAAATCTTATTACAGGTTCATTCCATTAAAAACAAACAAAAAAGACACCACATCCATGAATGTCATGGTGATAAACTCTTGTCTTCCTTCCTTGAGTATCTGCTGAAAATTCCCAAGGCAGCTGAGGCCCAGTACACTTAAAATTATTAAATCTGTGTGGTGTGACTGACTGGTTATTTGAAGCACTATTTTAGGTCTTGTGGGGCTTTAGTAGGAATTTTACCATCACACCCCAAACTTCATCATTATACCCTATCTCCTGACAGTGCCCTGGATTTGATCTCTGCCTGGAAACATGTAATTTTAACTTTTGCCATCTGGAGATACAGGCAACTTCCAAAACTACCAAGTCCTGGGTCCTTTTTGTTTAATGGTCATTGATTTAACTTATCTTTGTCCTCTTGTGTATTACTATAAGCATCAAGAAGAAACAGGTGTGAGAAGAAGGAGGGGGAGGAGAAGGAACAGGTGACCCTGGCGGCAGCATGGAGCACGGTTGCAGGGGCAGGGAGGGGGGTAACAGTAAAGACAGCATGACCAGGTAAAGGTGGTCAGCTTGGAAGGGTGAATGGCTGGAAAGGTACAGCAAGGTGGACAGAGGATCCTGCCTTCCAACAGCCACAGAGGGATAATCAATTAAATACCTGGGTGTGATCATTTTTATAAATGAAAGCATAAGCAAAGGAGAGGTTGGAATTGGGGACTTTGGCCTTGTGTCCATTTTCTCGTGTTCCCCTTCCTCCCAGGGCTCTCTCTGCCTGTAGAGGCCCAGGGGACGGGCTGGCCTGGGTCACCCAACTCCCTCCAGCCACACGGCCAGGAAATAATTGCATTCGCCTGCTCCCCAAGGCAGCCGACCCAGATGAGGAAGACCTGGAGGCGGGGCAGCCACAGTGGCTGGGGTGCTCCTGAGTTAATTGAGAGCACATGGGAGGAGCCGCTGCTCTGTTTTCATCTCGATGGATCTAATTAGACGAGCCGCAATCATGCTAAATGACTGGCCTGGCAGACCGAGGCCACAGCTGGATGCCTGGGGACCCAGGCACGAGGCAGAGCAATCTCTGCCGAGATAATCGTCTTTCTTGAAAGAGACTGGGGCAGGGGTATGGTGGCTGGGGCTTGTTGGACACATGCAACCTGGAGCAACCAGATTTCCACGGATGCAGTTGCAAAGTCATGCCATAGTTCGCCAAGATCTACAGAGTCTTTCCAGAGCTCCTGTTAGGGCCAGGCACTGTGCCTGGCATTGGGGATGAAGCTGTAAGACTGACTTGTCCCTACCCTCCTGGAGATTACATTCTAGCAGAGTGACAGATGTCACAGTCAAATGATCACACATGAGATGAAATAATCTTGGCCAAGCAGCAAGGGAGATTTCCCACTGCAAGGAGACCAAGTGCCTATTATGTACACATTTTAACTCATTTAATCATTAACAACAACCCCATGTGGCACGTTTTATCATTGGCAGTTCCATTTTGCAGATGAGGAAATTGAGGCCCAGAGAGAGGAAGTGGCTTTCTCAAGGTCACCCAGCAGGGAAGTGGCAGACCTGGGATTTGAAGCAGGTTCTCTGACTCTAGCATCCAGATGCTTAGTGACCACCTGGCAGAGGGCAGTACAAAGGTCCTGTGGTGGGAAGGAGGGTGAGTAGCAGAACTGCCAGGAGGCAGGGGAACTGGAGGGCAGAGATGGGGGAGGGGCAGGATATGAGCTGATGCTAGGAGGAGAGCGGGTGGAAGTTGGGGCCAGATCACACAGGATATGTGGGTTATGTCAGGGACATACGTCTTTATTTTGAGGGCAACGGGGAGCCACATAAGGGTTTTCAGCAAGGGAGGGATGTAACCAACTTTGATTCTTACCCAACCCAGCAGAAACAGAAGGTCCAGGGCAGGACACACATTTGACAGATGAGGAACCTGAGGCCAAAGAGATGGGCTGACTCGATAGAACAGGATGGGAGGATCTGGAGGAGCACACCAACTAGGTGACCTTAGGGCAAGCTCCTTGACCCCCTCGGGGACTCCACTTCCTTATCTATAAAATGGGGACATAGGGTGATCATCAAAGACCATTTTAGCTCTGACCAGCTAAAATCACTTGGCTTCTTTGTTTTTCTTTGTGTTCTTCCTCCTATCTAATGGCATATAAAATCCCCACTAAGTGCTAAGCGCTGAGCCAGTTCCAGCCGCATCACTGGTAGAAGATCACTGACCATCACCTGTTTCTTTCACATCCCTGCCTTGTGCCCCCAATACAGGGGGAACCCTGCACCTGCCAAACTCACCCAGGACTCCCACCTAACGCCAGCCCTGTGCCACCGGCTCCAACAGCTGTGGCCACAGCATGCCTTCCATCTCCAATCGGGGATCATTTTTCCCTCTGATGAAAACAGATGGAGAGACTTGGAAGGAAACAGAGCCCAGCCCCCACCCAGAGCTCATGGCTCTGGGATGGGAGGAGCGCCAGAGCTAATTCCAACACCAGCTGCCTCACTTGGGCTCCAGGTTCCAAAGTCAGCTCCCCGGAGACTTTTCCTGCCTCTCTGCAGGCCATGGGAGCTCAGATTTCATTTCCTTGAGCTGTGGTTGCTCCAAGCCTCACTCCTCCTTCTGCTGGCATAGCACCATCTCCTTAGCAGGTGCACAGAGAGGCCTCCATTCGGCTCATTCTCCAGGACGTGGACAAGACCCCACTGCCCTTCCCCCCACCCCACCCCACAGACTTCCATCCACCCCAGGATCCAGGAGCCTTGGCCTCCACTTCCTCCACAGACCCAGTTCAGAACTAACGCTGCTCAGAGGACAATTTGGGGCAGGAATTGAGAAACAATTACAAAAAGTTTAGAAACGTACAGGCTCCTCATTCCAGGAACATCTTTTCTAGAAATGTCTCTCACAGAAATATTTGCACTTGCATAACCATGTATTTATCTGTAACTGGAAAATATAAGAGGCTTTGAAAACTGAACGTGTTTCCATAAGTTTGGAGCCAACACTTGCTTGACAGCAAAACCGACTCTGAACTAACAAGGAGGCTATCTACGGTGCTCACTGTATCCCACTGAGAGGGGATACTTATGGTTTCACTGAAGAATTTATGAGTGTATTTGATTTCAAAGGCCACCCCACGTGGTATGTGGTATGTGTGCTGTATGTACCCTATAACCTGTCTGAAATCCAAAACACCAGAGTCCCCAAAACATGGGTAGCCCCAGAGGGTTTGGATAAGGGATTCGGACCAGTGCTGACAAAGAGTGGAGACAACCCAGAAATCTACCCATGGGGGACAAACGAACATGTTGGTGTCTAGACAACCCAGAAATCTACCCATGGGGGACAAACGAACATGTTGGTGTCTAGACAGTGGGACAGCAGTAACAACAGCAAGATCACAGCAAAACTTTCAGACAGGACCCATCATTACCCCCATTTTGCAGAGGAGAATACCGAGGCTCAGTGAGGATAGGTCACTTTCTCAAGGAGGAGGACTATGCCATAGGAAGAACAAGGTGGTGCTGGCGTGGGAAGAATGGGGAGATATAGCCAAACCGTACTGTTGATTTTGCTTTTTTTAAATGAAGACAAGTTGTCCGACCATATGTTAAGTTACATGCGTGTGTGCACATAATCTATACATATGTAATATTACAATATATGAGAAGAGTTTTCTGGGTCAGTCTGGCCAGGCTACACTACCTCATTATGCAAAACCAAACCTGCCAGCAATCTAGATGCTCTTGTGAAGGCATATGCTTGTTGATTTTATTTTCTCCTTTCTCTGTTTATCCATAACAAAATAAGGGCTCTGAGAATAATTTTTTTTTCTTTTGGCAGAGAACTCTTTTTTATTTGTTGCTCCAAATTCAATCTTATGTGGAACCCCATATTGGCCTTTGGTTTTCAAAACGGGTCATATGGGGAGCCTGTCAATCAAGAGACCCTCCCCTCCCTAGGCTCCAGTGTGGCAGGTGTCCCGAGTTCAGCCTGTTGCTAGGGACGTATTTTGTAGATGTCACTGAAGTTCAAACGAGTTGAGTTTAAATAAAGGGGATTAGTCTACATAGTCTAGGTGGGCCTGATTCAACGAACTGAAAGGTTTTCAGAGGAGAGCTGAGGTTTCCCAGAAGAAGAAATTCTACCCATGGATGGCAGCTTCTACTCCTTCTGGAGGGTTCCAGCCTGTTCTTCCCAATGACCTGCTCTATGGAATTCAGACTCACCTAGCCAGTCCCCACAATCACATGACCAATTCGTTGCAATAAAGCTCTTACTGGCGATCTCCCACTGGCTCTGTTTCTCTGGTGGAACCCTGACAGATAGTCAGTGTGACCGAATATTTGCCTCTGTGTCTCAATGCCTCCCACCCGTGGGGTATCTCTTGCCCCTTGGGAAATACTTGAGAGGGTGGGCCCCCGTCTGAATGTTATGAGTGGGCAGTGTGTACAGGCCCTGTGCCAAGGGTTGTATCAGTCCCTTCGGACTACCACCCTGTGAGGTGGGTACTATGGTTAGTCTCACTTTACAGAGGAGGAAGCTGAGTCTCAGAGATGAGAAGCCATTTCCCCAAGCACACACAGAGACACCTATGGCTCCATTCTGCCTGACTTCAACACGTGTGCTCTTTAACTGCCAATTCACCAGCTCAGAAACATCTCCCCAGACAAAACAGGGAGGGCAGAGGAGGGATTTTGACTGCCCCCCTCCAGCTAGGTCATGTGTAGACAAGCTGAGAACAGGGCAGATGCCCAAGGCTTGTACTTCAAGGTGGGAGCCGTAGCTACCTTCATCAGGTAGCTTCGTCTCCTGCCTGCCCTGTCCCTCAGCCTCCAAAGAGGGCCATGCTAGTGGCCATATGTCCAGAATCCTGAAACTCACCTCTCTCTCCAAACAGCCAGCAGCAACGACAACACAAATGAATTAGCAATGTTCCATACAGCACCAGCCTCTGATAGATTAATCAAGGGTCAGGAGCCCTTGCATGGGAGAACGAAAGCTGGACAAGGACCCAGGACACCTGGCTTCTAGCCTGATTCCACCCCAAAAGAGTTGTGTGACCTTGGTCATGTCACCGAACCTCTCAGAGGCCAAGACTGGGAGAAAGCAAGAACTAAGCACATTTATGCTACTAAGTCTTAAGACTCTACTACCTCCATCCCACAAACGAGGAACTGGGCTGGGAGGTCACATGACAATAACTGGCAAAGCTGAAATGCAGACCGCAAGCAGCTGACTCCAGAGCCCGAGATCATAGGGCCCCTGTGCAATTCCATGGGCCCCAAAGGAACTTCAAGGCAGTAGGAATTCTGGGCATATGTGAGCCAGCTTGGCTCATTTCTCTCTGAGTGGAGGGTTTATTGATCTCATTGCGGCTACAGAATAGTCCACAGTTGGAGAATTACTAAACAAGAAAGCACAGCAGCCTCTGATTTATGAGATTCATGGAACCACACCAGGCAAGCCAATCAACTGGCAGAAGTTTGCATATTCATAAAACCTCATAAACAATGCAGAAGATGGCAAGCAGACCTGATGCTTGCCACGGGGCAGCAGGTCCCGGCCCTTGGAGCAGGGGTTCTCAAATTCGAACGTGGGAATCGCCCGTAGAGCTTCTTATGATGAGACCTTCAGGGTGTCCATTCAGAAAGTCTGGGGTGACACTCAAAAAATCACATTTCTAACTAGTTCCCAGGGGGTGCTGGTGCTGCTGCTCGTCCAGGAACCACCTTTTGGGAACTGCTGTTCTAACCTACTGCTGAACCTACCTTCCCTAAAGGAGCCCATGGCTAATGCTCAGTGCTGCTCTCATGTCTTTACAGTTCTTTTTAAAGATTTTTAAAGGATGGCTTAACTTATTTATTTTAGAGAGCAGCAGGGAGGGGCAGAGGGAGAGGGAGAGAGACAATTTAAGCAGACTCCCTGCTGAGTGTGGAGCCCAACTCGGGGCTTGATCTCATAACCCTGAGATCATGACCTGAGCAGAAATCAAGAGTCAGACGCTTAACCGACTGAGCCACCCAGGTGCCCCTTATGTCTTTGCGGTTCTTGTACATGGGCTATTGTCTCATGGTATTGGAAGCTCAAATACGGCACTGACAGCATCTACGCCTCTAACGTAGCCCCGAGTGGGCAGCAAATACTCACTGAAGTCAGTTCCAGTTAAACTGGTATTTATGGAGCAGGTGTTGTCCTGGGTGCTGGGTGAACAATGGTGCTGAGGACAGACAATGCACCACTGTGTGCAGCCCATGAGCTAGATGGGAGAGTCTTCAGTTGATAACCTAACTCTGATCACTGAGTTTAGACCGTGGTCGCTCCAGTAACCAGCAAGTGGGAGGTGGAGTATGTCACTGTTTTCTAAAATTTAAAGGTCCTTTAGATGAGGGCATGGGAGACACAACCAGTGATGGTTGGATAGATGAATGGCAGAAGTCTTTGTTATTACGTCTCCAAATGGGGAGAGGCTGTGACACAGGGCTATGTGCGGAGTCGCAACCAGAGGCAGGGTAACAGTAAGCAGGAGCTATAGGAGCTTATGTGTAGAAAGGAGGGTTGAAGGTAGCTGGTTTCCAGGCTTCCTGTCGGTTGTCTGATTTGAATAATTTTGTGGGCTCTGGGGCACAGAGGCGGTCTCTTGTTGTCTGGTACCCGGCCCTGCCATGATCAGTGCAGGTGCATGGTGACCCCAGGGCATGAAGCCCAATAAGGGAACTGGTTGGAGTGTGAACTTAATTATCTGCTCACAAGGTGAGATGTTACTCTGAGAGTATCACAGAGCCTCAAGGAACAGACATGCCCTATCTCCATCCCTTCCTCACCATGGAGCATTTGCACTGTGAGTGGATTTCAATTTCTTTCTATCTTTCTGTCTCTGTCTCCCTCCCTCTCTCCTTCCCTTCTTCCCTCCACCCCATCCTCTCTCCCTGCTCACCCCAATCCACATGCGGTGAAAACGTGCCATCTGGGCATCTAGGCACTATTCCTGTTTGAGGGAACACCAAGACATGGTGGGTGAGTCACACCTCCCACTACAAAGACTTACAGATTGAGGACAGTGCCCCTCCCACCAAGCACACACCTACTGCATGGCCGAGGGACTTGACTTGACTGATCATCTGGCCTTGCCTCGGCTTTGACTCTTGAGAGAGAGGCACAACTGTCCCAAGAGGCAGCTGGGTCAAGAGCCTGTTGGTTGGCATCACGTGTCTACGGTATTTGTGCCACGTGTGCCCCCCCCCAAACATGTCATCTCCGTGGCTAATCTTTGGCTGTGCACTGTCTCTCTTCTTGTCTGGACCTGCAAATTTCCACCAATTCAGGGAGCAGCCCAATGTCCTTCCAATAAATTTATTTTCTGTTTAAGGTAACAAACGTCAACTTCTGGCTCTTGCAATCAAGATGCCTAACTTGTCCATACGAAGAGTTGAATTTCTGGAGGTTAAATATATGGGGTGACTCCACCAAAAGCCATGGAGGAACCCCTCCCTTGGGGTGTTGGGAAGTCTGGGGTGAGGTTTTCTCCACTTTGCCATTTCTCTTCCCACAGAGACACTCGTTCATGAGCCCCATGAGCCATCTACTTTCCAGCTCTTAATAATTATAAGAAACCTTTATTGAATACTTAATTATGCCAAGCACTATGATAGTGGATCCTCATTATTCATAGATTCTGTATTTGAGAATTTGCCTACTTGCTAAAATGTATTTGCAACCCCAAAATCAATATTTGCAGTGCTTCTGTGGGCATGCAGAGAAGCAAAAAATTTGAGTCACCCAACATGCATGCATGTCCCCTGCTGAGTCAAATAAGGCGACGCTCTGCCTTCTTGTCTCAGCTCTTGTGTTGGTTTATAAACAAGTACCCTTTGCGCAGTCTGTTTACTGTGACGTTTTTGCATTGTGCCTTCTGTTGGTGATTTTGCTGTTCTGAATAGCCTGCAAGTGTGGTGTTGAAGTGCTGGGCGGAGTGCCTCAGTGCAAGAAGGTATGATGTGTGCTGGGAAGAAAACACGAGTTAGACAAGCTTCCTTCAGGTGTGAGTTATAGTGTTGTTGGCCATGAGTTCAATGTAAATGAATAAACAACATATATTAAATGAGGTATCATTAACCAGAAACATACATAAGAGAAGGTTATGTATTAACTGACTAATGAAAATTTTGTCACCAGGGGCTTGCAGGAACCTAACCCTGTATTTCCTCCAGGAGCAACGGTTCAGTGTGAGTGTTCAAAATGACTTACAGAACCTAACTACTGCGAATAATGGGAAGTAACTGCATGAGAGCATGTCTGAGAAAACCTGAATTCTGACCTTCCAGAAGAGACTGAGAAATTTGGACATAATTTAGCACTTTGCAAGACACCAAGGGAAATAAGTGAGGAGGAAACCCCAGACTATAGACGACGACCCTCAATAAGAAGACTAAGAAGAACTAAGACCCCATGAGTCCATGGGGTATCTGAGTCCCAGCTCTGGGCTCCACCCAGAGGATACATTTGCCACACACATGAACACAAGGAGCCACTGACATTACGGGTCTTGGTCTGTTTTAACAGCAACCTCTAGACCAAATGTCCATCTGTTCTCTGTGGTCTGAATGATCCCTAGCATTATCCGTACTGCCAGGTCTGTGTCCTGGAGATCTCTAGGGGGCGAGATCATTTCCAGGTTTCTCCAGATGCTCCTGACTTTTTCCCTAGCTGCTGTAATATCACCCAGATGCCCATTTCCTACCCCCTGCTAGGTCATTTGCTCTAAAACCCATATCAATGGAGTCTTCCTGCCAACACCAAGAATGAGTTCTGACCCCCACCTTCTTCTTATTCTTATTCTAAGCCCTAGTTCATCCAATTTACATTGGCTGGATCAGGACCGGGATTGAACATCTGGCTCTACCCATTGATAGCTGTGTGATCAGAATGAAGACATTTAGCTTCTCTTGGCCTCCATGCCTCATCTACAAGTTGAGATGGGGTTGGAACAGATACTTTCTAAAATCATTGCCAGGCCAGTTCTGTAACTTGTCTTTCTTCATAAATTCAAGAAGTTATTTAAATACCAATGCAGATGGCCTGTAAATATTGTCCTTCTGTTGAGGACAGAAACTTTGAGTAGGGCTGGAGAAAAGAGATAACATGGCTGCTGACATATATTTCATGCCCTCTAGACATTTCTTTGGCTGATGGATTGGCACACTACACAGAAAACTGCAAACAACAAGCCCTTTTTACGGCTGACAGTCAGGATGTGGGATGCAAAAGAAGAAGGGACTCATCTAGAATACAAAAGTCCTCTTAGACTGGAGCGCAGGGGTCATGTTAGAGTTTCTTGAAATGACGAGAATGCAGCTTAATTCTATTCAATTAGTGCTTAATATTCTATTTTTGATCAAGAAACTTGCATCAACTGACAAATGAAGTAGATCTCCAACTCAAGGTTTTCAAGATCCCAGGACTGATATTGCCTTCTGCCAGATTTTGTGTCTCAAAAATACCAAATCCCAATAATCCAGGACCAAGCAAAGTGATGAGTGAATGAGATCAATCGCATTCCAGTTTTGTGATGGAGTCATCTGTCTCCCAGTACATGACCAGAGAGAGTGACTTATAGCCTCCTTGTTGCCTCTTTGATCTCTCAATTCCCACCATACTTCAAAGTAGTATGAAGAAAGGAGAAGGAGAAAGTCTACAACACTTAGGGTGAGCTCTGGAGTCAGACTCCTGATGGGTTTGAGTTCCATCTCTCCTCACTCACTCTATGGCCTTAGCCATTTTAAGAAACTTTCTTAAGCCTCAGTTTCCTCATCCATAAAGTAAGAGAGAGAAGTTCCTTCCTCTCTGGGGGTGTAGAGTAGTGTTTTTCAACTGCACCTGAATCATTTGGGGATCTTGTTAAATGAAGATTCTCATTCAATAAGCCCAGGGCTCTAATTTTGGTATGGCAGAGCTAGATCCTAACAGACTAACCATGCCACAAATAACAACTATAAACTCTAAATCAAATACAAGAGGCAATAACCTTAGGTCTCTAGGGAGTGGGGGGGAAAACAGGTAGATTTCAGAAGGAAGTCAAATCTTGGGGGAAAGGGGACTAGCATTGGATGAGTTTCTAATTTTTGTTATTCTTGTCTGAAGGCAGGCCACAGCTGTGGTCCAGTGCAGGGCAGCTAAAACTCTCAGAGAAATCTTGTCAGCTTTCTGACCTGAGGAACTGGCAGATGCAGCACAAAGCAGCCATAATCATAATGAGGGACAATCCTAGAAAAAAGAGAGCAGAGAAGGAGGACCCCAAGTTCTGAGCATAGGCTCAGTTAAAATCTCTAGCAGACCCCCAGACTATACATGCACAAGACTGTTAGTAGCTTATAGCTAAAGATTAAAGACCTCAACTAAGATTTCAACTGCTGCCCACACAGATGACATAGTTTACAGTGTAACACACTTAATTACCTGCTTAAAAAAAAAAGCCACCAATACTCTTTGGAACAATATAACAGAATCCAACAATCTCTACAACAAAATATCCACAGCATTGGATAAAATAAAAAATGATTTGACAGGCAGAGAGCCAGGAAGATGTGACCCATTTTTAAGGAAAGAAATAATCAATAAAAACAGCCCTGAGATGACCCACATGTGGGAACGATGTGACAAGGATTTAAAGTAATTATTATAACTGTGTACTCTCATGTAAAGAAAAATATGCTCATAATGAATGAAAAGTTGGGGGATCTCAGTGGAGAAGTAGAAAATATGAGGAAGAACCAAAAGGAAATTTAAAAACTAGAATACACACAAAAGTCAGTGAATCTGAAGATAAATCAACAGATATTATCTGTTCTTAAGAAGTGGGAAAAAAGAAAGAAAATGAACAAAGCCTCAGGGGCCTGTGGAACAACATGAAAAGATCTAAAATAAGGATAAGTGGAATCCTGAAAGGAAAAGAAAGAGAGATTAAGGGGGGGGGGGAAATCTATATATTTGATGAAATAATGTCCAAAATCTTTTTTTAAAATAATGTCCAAAATCTTCCCAAATGGGTGATTCAGTAGAGCTATAGAAGGAGCTGAGAGGGGCGCCTGGGTGGCTCAGTGGGTTAAGCCTCTGCCTTCGGCTCAGGTCATGATCTCAGGGTCCTGGGATCGAGCCCCGCATCGGGCTCTCTGCTCAGCGGGGAGCCTGCTTCCCCTCTTCTCTCTGCCTGCTTCTCTGCCTACTTGTGATTTCTATCTCTGCCAAAAAAATAAGTAAAAATCTTTAAAAAAAAAAAAAAGAAGGAGCTGAGATTCTTTCTAATAGAAAATATTTCCTAGTTGATAGTGATGGTCCACACTTTGAGTGGACAGGGTCTAAACATTCACTGTCCAACAGAACATCCTACAATGGTGAGAACATGCTATTTCTTCACTGTCCAATATGGTAGCCACTAGCCACACGTGGCTATGAAAACTTGAAATGTGACCAGTGTGATTGCAGAACTTCATTTTAATTTTAGTTAATATAATCCTAAATTTAAAGAGTCACATGCAGCTAATGCCTGCCACATTGGAAGGTCCAGGTCTAGAGAACGCAAGAGCTCACATGACGCCCAGCACAGAGTAGCCCTCAATATGAACTAACCAGCGTCACCAACCTCTTCGTCATCAAGGTTCATCTACTTCACTGCCCTGCTCAGGATCATGTGCTTCCCCTAACAGCAAGGAACAGTGCACTGCTCCTCATGGCCCCCATCTCCTTGGCATAGTTTTTTGGGTTGTTTCTTTTTTCAGTCTCTTCCACTGTTTTCATCTCGTACGGGTTCTGCTTATAATGTTAGCCCCCTCTGAAGGAGTTGGGACCACTCATTATATATACTCCGTGTACTTTAAAGGCCTCTTTAGGCCTTCTGCTGAAATGGCCTGAGGTTTTTATTCTTTGCTTAAAGATTGGTGGAGACATGACTGCACTCGGGCTTTGGGGAGCACTTCTGTACCATCTCCGCTCTGCTCTTGTCAGCTCTCACACCCACTCAGCCTGCACACTCGTGAAGATCAAGCCTGAATGTGAATGTCTATTAGCTTTACGGGGAGGAGAGAAGATCATCATAATCAAGCCATTTCTGTACAACATTGGAGCAACAACCGCTGGGAGTGCCTCTAATTGGCATGTTCCCACTCCAGCTGGAAAGAGTGCAGAAGGGAGGAGGGAATGCAGAGTAGCCACGTTCCGCTTCCCCTAGGGTGGGAACAGGGAATTATCTGGAGCTTACTTCCTGATTCCAAGTTAGCTGAAGCCAGAGGAGGGAATGCCAGAGCCCTGCAGCAGGCTTCAAAGGCTGCCCTGTTAAAGCTTTGTGACCTCGGGCAAGTTCTTTTGCCTGAGTCTCAATTTCTTTGTATGGTCAGTGAAAGTAGTAATAATAACTATCACCTAGAGGTATTTTGGGGGCTTTAAGGATGGCAATGGTGTAGTCCCAAAGAGAAGTTAACATGAGCATTCTGGCCATCCTACAGAATGATTTTTGAGGTTCCTTGGATCAGAAATATCTCCCTATAGCAGTTGCTAAAATGTTACCACAAAATGCCCTGGTTTAAGGCTACAGAGGACGATCACCCTCACTGGGGGCCCTAGACTCACCCTGGCCTTGTCTAAGCCTTCTCAAACTTTACTGTACAGGCAGGTTACCTGGGGACCATGTTAAAAATGCAGAGTTGGGTTTACAATTTCTGGGGTGATACAGACGCGGCTGTTGCCCAGATCCCACTTCAGGGAGTGAGGCCCGAGAGATTTTGCTGCATATCATAAATTCAGTCTCCCTCAAGAGGTTATCTTGTTCAGAGTGATGCACCAAGGATCTGAATATTCGGATAAAAAAAATTGGAAATGCTGGATAATATTCCTGATAACATCGATCACAACTCACATTTATTGGAGGCTTATTCTGTACCAGGATTCATGCCAAGTGCTTAATAGTCCTTAGTTGCTTTCATCCTAATGGCACCCTCATAAGGGAGGGTCTATTAAGAACCTGACTTTGTAGATGAAGAAGTTACACCGCAGGGAGTTTAAGACATTTGCCCAAAGATACATAGCTAGTGAGAGGAAGATCCCAGATTTGAACCCCAGGCTATCTCTGAGCTCTACATGCATAGGGCACTGTGAAGATCTTCCAAAGGCCCAAGACTAGGCTTCTCTCCCAGAATCTTCCATCTTACTATGTGGAAGGGGTACCCAGTAGCCTCAAGTGCTAACCCATAACCTATCAGGGGTTTTCATTTCTGGCTGCACATTAGAATTACTTGAGGGGACTTTTAAACATATCAATGCCCCCAAGCCGACAACAGACCAATGAAATTGAAATCTCTGGGGCAGGGACCCCAGATCTCAGTATTTTAAGCTCCCTGAGGCATTCCCAACTTGCAGCTTGAGGAAGAGCATAGTTGGCTTATAGCCTGAGCTCTGGCTGCTCAGGGGAAGGTACAAAGGGCCAAAGGACCCAGCAGAGAGGCAGCCAACACAAGAGAGGGGTGATGAGGCCAAAAGGCAGTTGCCAGCCCAGCCTGATTCCAGAAGCCACTCTCCCGGGCTCATCAACATCATCACTGTAGAATCCCAATGTCTCTTTATTATCCATGCATAACAGAGCCTGACAAGGATTAAGATGGGTACTTAATAATGGAGGGGAAGTGGGAAGAGGATTTCTACGGGCATGTCATTACAGGCACTAAACGTCCCATGTGAAAGATCCTCTTCCTGCATCTCATCGAGCTGTTTAGGAAACAGAGGGAGAGGGGAAGTTCTAGGTGACAGCTGTAGCTCTATTTCCCAGGACTGCACTGAGGCAGAAGTCTAGAAAACCAGGACTCCTCGGTGGGGCAGGGAGCATTCCATGAAGGAGCCAGAGGGCCTTAGTGTCAAGAGTGGCGGACGGGACAGAGTCTGTGTACTCCAACGTGGTCATTCTGCTGATGGGGAGAATCAGCAATCACTCTCCAAGCTCCTAAAAGAGCGGCTCCAGACCCCCAGGGCATCCTGTCCATCCCAGGAAGGCTCTATGGTGGACCTCTGATGGGTTTTGCCCAGGTGGCACCTTTCCTCTTCATCTACTACCAGGATCTTCATTCTCTAAAAAAAGATTTTATTTATTTATTTTGAGAGTGAGTGAGAAAGTTCGTGGGGTGGGGGGACAGAAGAGGCAGAGGAAGAGAGAGAATCTCAAGCAGACCCCACAGCGAGCTTGGAGCCCGACGTCGGGCTCGATCTCATGACCCGGATCATGACCTGAACTGATATCATGAGCTGGATGCTTAACCGACTGCCACCCAGGCACCCCTGCATCTTCATTTTCATACAGGGACCTCTTCCCACCCCATCCCCAGTGAATGCAGTTCTTTGGGAGCTGTAGATCAAAGTGTGCTCTCTTCTCTTGGCTGAGGGGCACACGTGCGACCCTATCTGGACCAGTCAGCTCTGTCCTAGGGATCGGAATCCAAAGCTCTGTGAAGGCACACTGGAGGAAGCTGGAGCTGATACATAATTACCACCAAGCCCATACTGGTTTCTGCAGCTGCCTGGATCCCCTGGATGCCAAAGCTCCTTTCTTTTTTTCATATTTTTTAAAAGATGTATTTATTTTTATTTGAGACAGAGAGAAAGAAAGAGAGCGTGTTTTCAAGCAGGGACAGGGGCGGGCAAAGAGGGAGAGAAGCAGACTCCCCGCTGAGCACAGAGCCCAACTCGGGGTTCAATGTCATGAGCCTAAGATCACGACCAGAGCCGACACCACGTCAGACTCTCAACCGACTGAGCCACCCCGGTGCCCTGTCAAAGCTCTTTTCATTCCTGGAAACTGTGGCTCCCCTATTGCTTGGTTCTATGAGTTCTTCATATCAATGAGTTTTTGCCCAAGCTAGCCAGGAGCTTGATGAAATGGTGTCTAGTATTTCATAAGCCAGAGCTTACTAACAAAGCAGTAGAGTATCCAAAAAGGCTTTCCTTCCATTGCCCCTGGGACTTGAACTCATAGCATGTGAGAAGGAGAGGGGATTTTACTAACCAGCTCCCTCCCTGCTAGATTGATCCTGTAGTCCAGCCTTCTAGTGGGAAGTCCTTGGCCTCTCAGTGAATCTGCTTTAGTGGGTTTTGACCAGCTCTGCTGCTTACCAGCTGTGTGACTGTGGACAAACCCACTTAATTCCTCAGAGCCTCAGTTTGTGTGCATTATACTGCGGTGTGTTCTAAATGAGATAATGTACATACAATGCTTTGCAGGTAGTGAGTGCGTGATTAAAAGCAGTCACCATAACTTGTATGGAAATGAAATCTACCTAGTCCCAGAGCCACCACTGATTGCCTAGGACCAAAAGTCTTTGATACGGAAAACAATTCTGGCTCTGTATGTAACTAAGAAGACAGGCCCAGAGAACCTTGGGAAATGATGCCAAATCACACAGCAAACAGCTGTGGTGCAGGGCTTAGGTTTCGTAGTCTCTTGCCAGCTGGCTGGTCTTTGAGCCACACCCCCAATGTTGTCTCTAGGGACGAGAGGAAGAGCTGAAACTCCCAAGACACTCGAGAGTCAACAAACAGAAAACTGTTTCTTGTGGCAGGAGAAAGAAAAGAGGAAATTATTTGGTCCAGTGCTCCAGATCCAATCTTGAATATGTCCATCACCCATCACCTCGCTGGGTAATTGCACACACAAGTTACTAAGTTACAGCTCAAATTAGACACTGTGCCCTACATTTGGGAAACAAAATAATTCACTCTGCTAAATCTGGCATTGGGATTCTGCGTTTATAAATCCAGCCCAGCATGGGATCCAGGACAAATAAAACTCTATTCCCTGGACAGGTTCAGATGAGGCATCCATTCTTATTAGCAACCCAATTAAAGCTCCCTAGTATCGCAAGACTTGTGAAGGGGCGGCGAGGCATGTCAGAGATCTCAAACTCAAATGCCAGCAGAGGCAAGGCAAGTAAGAGCACTGAATGAGGACTTCCAGGCGTTGCGGTGAACCAAAGGGTCCACGCTTCCTCTAGAGGACCGTGCTACTATTTGGCCAATAATTGCCCCGGGGGATCTGGGCCCACGGCTATCAGTCTCAGCTCTGTCCCTTTCCAGCTGTGTGACCTCAGTCTAGTCACCTAACCTCTCGGTGACTCAATTTTCTCATCCACAAAATGGAGATAGTTGTAATAATGCCTACCTCTTCGGGTGATTGTAACAATTAAATGAGTCATAACATCAAGTACTTAGCGCACAGCCTATCATAGTAAGAACTCAGTAAGGCTGGCTGCTAAGATGAAGTTGATGGTTTGAAACAACGGATTCTTGGGGCAAACAGTGGGAGCAAGAGTATTCAAGCTTTTGCCAATATAGAGAGGCTAACGGCACGGAATAAGAGCAGGTTGATGAATGAATCTCTGGTTTTGGCTGGAATGCTAGCAACTCCATAGAGTCACATCGGCACTCGCTGTCTGACCATGACCTTATTCGACTCTTGCTTATGGCCTTAATTTATCACAATTTGGGCAACTAATTAATTCTTATAGATGCAGTGGGTTTAGTGAGCAAAATATTGGGGGACGAAGTAGCAGGATGCTTAGTGACAGGAAATGCGGGTGCCCCTGTTCTAAAACCAGAATGTAGATGTAGCTGTGACATCAAATATGCCTAAATCTTTGACTTCATAATGATATTCAAAAGGAAACTCACTGGTCATGGACGGAAAATACTAGTGAACAAACTATCCATTGTGGAAACAGAAAATCAAAAGAAAGAAGTAAGCATCCATCCTACTTGTCCTAAAAGAACTACACCTCATGCTTGTCAAATAGCAAATGATACTCTATAGATACATTCCAGATAATAAATGAGCACAGAATTATAGAATTAGAATATCACTCTTTTGCAACCCCTATAGAATTAGCATATTTAGGTACTGAGCACCAATAACGACTATATTCTATTTCTCTCTTACACACATACACATACACACAAACCCCTAACTGCTATGAGGTGGTCTTACAAAAAGAAATGAACATAAATCTGATAAAGCCTCTAGATCCAACCACCAATGCACAGAGGAAACAGAGAGCAGAAGGATACTTTAAAGAACTGTGAAAGTACAGCAAAATCAAGACTGGGAGAAGCCCACAGGAAAAGAACTGCATTTCTTCAATAATAAACTGCAAGGATAAAAGAAAAAAAGTTATAGCAGAGAGATCTATGGATTTAAAATGATTTAAGAGATATATCAACCAACCACAATATATGGACTTTATTTGGACCCTGCAGTGGGCTACAAAGATGTCCATTTCCTGATCCCTGTGTCCTGTGAATATATTACCTTATATGGCAAGAGACTTTGCAGATGTGATTAGGGCTAAAGCCTTTGAGATGGAGAGTATTCTGGCTTACACAGTTGGGTCCAATCTAATCATGCATCTTTGAAAGGGGCATCTTTTCGGGCTATAGTCAGAATGAGATGTGACAACAGGAGAAAGGTTATAGAAATAGGCAAAGAAACAGATTTTTCCCTAGAGCCTCCAGAAAGGAGTACAGCTCTGCCAAGGCCTTGATTTTAGCCCTGTGAGATCCATATCCAACTTCTGACCTCTGGAAGGATGAGATAATTAATTTATACTGGTAAACCACCAACTTTATCATGATTTGTTATAGCAGCAATTAAAAAAAACCTAATACAGATCCAAACAAGTCAACTATATAATAAGAATTATAATAATTGGGAAATTTTTCACATGGACTGGGTATTTGATGATTTTAACAAGTTATATGAGATAAGGAATTCTTTGATAATACTAAAAAATTACCTGATGTGATCATGATATTTCATGTCTCTGGTTAGACTAATTCCCAGATTTCTTCTGCCTTTTTTTTTTTTTTTGAGAGAGAGAGAGATTGAGAGGGAGGGAGAGGCATGAGCAGAGAGGGGCAGAGGGAGAAGGAGAGAGAGAATCCCAAACAGGCTCCACGCTCAGCTCAGAGTCCCACGTGGGGCTCAGTCCCATGACCGTGAGATCATGACCTGAGCTGAAATCAAGAGTCAAATGTTTAATCAACTGAGTCACCCAGGAACCCCTTTTTGCTTTATGGCGTCATTTTTATACAAATGATTTTTTGAGTGTCAGGAGAAAGGGGGAGAGGGAGGCAGGGTAGGGATAAAAACTAAGTAAGGATGTGGTATCAGCTATAAGGCTGACCTCCATATGTTGGCCTGATTGCATAGGGCACTCTGGAGCATGAATTATGTCATAGAAATGGTCCCACCTAGAGGCAAGGAGCCTGGATTTTATTTCCCAGTGTCAGTCTATCAGCTGGCAGCTGTTCCTAGGTGACAAAGGGGTTCCTGTTGGCTGGAGTCAATTTGCCAGAGAATGAGGCAGCCATAAGCCGTGCAACCAGCACTCACAACACCTGGAAGATGGGTCCACCAGCCCATTAAAAGGATCTGAGATAGAGAGCAACGCTGCCTATTACAGTCCACCCCTTTGAACTGCTCCAATTCATTGCTTGTCACATTAAATTCATTCCATGTGGGGATAGCCTCTACAGAACTCTGGTAGTCACAATTCGGGAGAAATTTTAACAAAAGGAAGATTAGTAGGATGAACTAGAGCCCCCATTACCAAAGCTGACCTTGAGGCCAAGCTAAGACTCATCGTCTCTCTCCTCCACCCCTCATTCTAGGTTGTCCATCCCTGTTAGCACTTTTGCTGGGCCAAGTGGCCAACCTAATGGGGTGATACAGACTCTCATCCTGAAGAGTCCGAACCCCTGGTTACCAAGCCCTTAGCAGGCAGTGGTTGCTGACTGCCCATTTTCAATTACAGTTAGGCATGAGGACATCAAAAGACAACCCTAGGTGATCCCTCCGAGCAACAAGAATGTGCTTCACTATGTAGCTGCAGGCCTACCACCCCATAGTGATCGGGTCAATTACTTCTGCTGGCATGTGATTTTGCCTTCTGGTCAGCTCAAAATGCCCAGGTGGCAGGCATTAGTTTATGTTTACTGTGACTCTTATTGTGTCCCCTGATGGAAGCGGACCACTTCTAGAAACTAGGACCTCTAGAGTCACAGTTCCCAAGAACAAATGCACAAATCCTCCAAGTAGATCACTGGGAGTTATAGAGGGTAAGGCAATTCCTATTTTTACCTCTTGATTCTAGACCCATATAGTCTACCTCTTAGTGACATAAAAATATATAATGGCCATTGATTTAAGGAATATTCTGCATCCTAATGATAGTGTAACAACATTGTTGGGTGTCATCTCCACACTGACATACCAGCTATGGCTTCCATAGCCATTCCACTGCTCCAAGAGATAACAACCATGCCGGGTCGTGTAGAGTAAGTAAGATCAGTGGATCCTGTGCCCACTGCTGCATCATTTTACCCAAAGTTGTATTTTGGAGTATCCCATAATGGTACATGTCTATGAATCCTTAAATAGTGCTGCTAGCAGGCTGAGGTCCTGAGAGCAGGGAAGGCAAACACATACCTAGAATATATGTCAATTCCAACCATGACGTCCATGGTGTAAGGGTCTGATATAATCACTTTGTTACAAGGTGATGTGGTTTATGTCCTAAAGGGATGATATGATACTGGGGACATAGCATCATTCTCTATTGTGGACAGGTCAGAGACTGCGCAGCAGCAGGAACTAGATCAGCCCTGGCAAGAGGAATCCATGCTATTCGGTCCATGTGCAATCCCTATCTCTTCCACCATGACAACTCCACTGCGCCAGCATTAGGCTGGCCAGGGATTGAGGTGGGCTCACATCTTCTGACTGAGTCACCCTGCCCATATGATTTTTTTAGTGTCTCTCTTGGAATGGTTAACATGAACATACAATAGAAGAACCCTCATGCCTTGTGCCCACTCTCACATCTATCTACATGCCTTATTCATAAAACTCTTTACCACATTTTCCAAAATTTCTCCTCCTGGGCCCTTGACCAATCGACCAAATTATTCATCATTTTCTATGATCCCGTGTATACTTTCCACTTAGGCCAGAGTGAATGGCACAATGCATGCCTGAAGATTGCCCACTGGGAGGACTTCCTCTCACCAGCCTTTTAGAACCAACCCTGAAAATGGCTGTAATGCTGCCAACTATCCATTTTTGGCTTGCACACACAGACAAGGTGAGCCCATTAGTAGACTAAGCTTATTCCTCTTCCATAAGCTGGAAGATCTCCATGTGGTCACAGAAAAGAGATGAGGGACAAGTGCTGGTACAACAGTCTTGGATAAATGGGAGTCCTGGCCACATGCTTATGCAGCTTGTGTTCCCTGGACCTGTGCAAGCCCAATCCAGTATGTACAACCTCCACTTTATGGTGAACTGCTGCTGGGTCCACCTAACCTTGGGCCCTTGTGGATCTGACAGTACCCAGTCTGTGATGAGAGTAGCAGCTTCTGATTGCATGGTCATTTGGTATCATGTGGCCAGACACTCCATTGTCACCAGAGCCCAGCAGCAAGCCAGGCACTGCTTTGCAAATGGTGTACGTTTCTATGTTTTAGATGGGGTACAGTTCTAGATTTTAGATGGTGTATTTGTTTCCAAGGGCTGTTGTAACAAAGCACTGTAAACTGGGGACTTCAAACAGCAGAAATGTACTCTCTCACTGTTCTGGAAGCTGGGAAACCAAAATCAAGGTGTCAGTACAGGTGGTTCCTTCTAGAGGCTCTGAGAGAAAAGCCATTCCTATGTGTCTCCCCGTTTCTGGTGGTTGCTAGTATTCCTTGGTATTCCTAGGCTTGGAGATGCACCCTTCCAGTCTCTGCCCCTGCCTTCACATGGTATTCTCTCTCTGTGTGTTTGTGAGGGTGCCTCCAAATATGCCTCTCCTTATAGGGACACGCGTCATTGGATTTAAGGTACACCCTCGTCCAGTCTGACCTCATTTTAACTTGACGACATCTGCAAAGTTCCTATCTCCAAATAAGGTTGCATTCACAGGTACCAGGGGTTAGGACTGCAGCATATTTTTTTGAGGGGTCCAATCAACTCACTACTGATCCCAAGGCCTCGCTCCATACTCCAGCATCCTTCTCTACCAAAGATGCCTGTAGTTCAATGATATCTGCCAGATTCTATGGCTCACTCAGCAGAGCTGCCCATACAGCAGCTTGGGTGAACTCCAGAGCCCTTTCTTGCCTTGGGCTCCCCTAAAAAACTAGCACCCTTCTATATCATGCAATAATGGTGCCAGAGAATTATTTTCAAGTGCAGAATACCCTGTCTTCAAATACCCAAAGAGGCCCACCAGGCACTGTGTTCCTTTTTCAGCAGTAGAAGAGGCAAAGTGCAATAACTTGTCCTCAACTTACGAGGGAGTGTACTGGCCTGTCTTGAATCACTGGACCCCTGAAAGCTTCACTGATATGGAAAGCTCCTGAATTTTAATAGGCTTTCTCTCCCACCTTCTGGAACAAATTTGTCTTGCCAAGGCATCCAGGGTACTTACCACTTTTTGTTCATCAGATCGGATGAACTAACAACACAAATTCATCAATGTCGTAGACCTATGGGGCATTCTGCAGAATTTCTAGGGCTTCCAAGTTCCTTTGGACTATACTGAGGCAGTGAATTGGAGACTTAAGGTAGCCCCAGCGAAAGGAATTTATCTGTCCCACCCTATCTGTCCCACGGTTGTGGAGACTGCTTCGAATCCTCATTCCCAACAGGCGTTGAAAAGGAGGCATTCACTGGATCAGTAGCTGGATGTCTTCACAGCAGAGCCTGCGATATTCTCCTCCAGCAAAGATCCTGCGACCAGCCCAGCAATAAGATTGGGGCCACCACTTGACTGCATTTGAGATTATCCACTGTCATCGACTGTGACTGCCTGGTCTTTGCAGGACCCAGACTAACTAGTTAGAAAAGAATTGTTCAGACCAACACTTGTGCTTTCTACGAACCCACGGGGGGTGGTATTTATTGCCATCTTCCCCCTAGATTGGAATATTTTTTACTTATTCTCTTGGCTCGGAGAGAGCAGTTTCAGGGGCCTTCCCCTGGCCTTTCCTACTACAATCACTCTTATTTCACTGGTCAAAAAACCCACATGAATGTGACAGTTATGCCAACAATTAAGTACATTCATTCCCATTGTACTTTTGGAACTAGGGACGACCCACTGATGGTCTGGAAGCCATTGCCTCAGTCCATCACCCATACAAACCCTAGGAGATGAAGCCAGTAGAGGAATCCATGTATTACCTGGCCTTCATATGCCACCACTCCAACACGGGAGGCACAGCAATGCTGTTGGTCTTTGCACATCAGCGTCAACTCATATCCTCTATCCAGCAACCCTCAACAGACCTGTATTAATGCTCTGTATTAATTAAACACTGCCATAACACATTACCACAAACTTGATGGCTTGGAATGACATCCTCTTATTCTTACAGTTCTGTAGCCCCGAAGTCTGGGTGTGGTATGACTCAACAGGTCCTCTGCTTAGAGTCTTTTAAGGGTAAAATCAAGGTGTTGGGTGGGCCAGATCTTTTTCTGGAGGCTCTGGGAATGAATCTGCTTCCAAATTGATTCACGTTTTGGACCAAACTCAGTTCTTTGTGGTTGTACGACTGAGGTCCTATTTATTTGCTGGATGTCAGGCCTCACCCCTGGAGGCCACTTTTATTTATTTTTTTAAATGCTTTCATGTGGCTCCTTTCTAGCAATGGTGGAAGGGGGCCACATGCTTTGAATCCCTCTGCCTTCTCCCTTGCAGCCAGCTAGAGGAAGCTTTCTGCTTTCCAGGGTTTATGTGATTATTTTGGACCCACTTGGATAATCCAGGATAATCTCCCCATCTTAAAATCTGGAATCTTAATTACATCTTAAAAGTCCCTTTTTTAATGTAATGTAATGTATTCCTAGGGTCCAGGGATTACGGCCTGGACATCCTTGGTGGGGGTAGTTTGGAGGAGGCCATTATTGTTCCTACTATCCCAGTATACACATACCTGAGTAAATGGCCATAGGTCATTCTTCTGGGGAGGAACTAGGTAAATCCCTATTGTGATGTTGCAATGTCCTTTCTCACAGAGACTGTGTCCTCTCTCTCAGTCTATGGGAACTTGTTTGGGAACCAGCTTCAAGTGTAGAAATGAGGACCACGGTCTTTGTTGGGGATAACTGACTTTAGTCTTCTGCTCATCCATTCTTGATCATCTTTGATTATGAATATATAGCAACACACTTATTGGCTGCCTATCTGTCCTGCCTGCCCAGGACAGATGACTGCTCCATCAGCCATCTCCACAGACCCCAACAGATCAAGCCCTCCAGGCTGCCATTCTGGCTTGTTGCCCATGACGGTCATTGTGCCCTCCTTGCTTCTGATGGTTAAATGCTGCCAAGTGGCCTCTGCCACACCCAAATCCCATAATTCCTATTGTTACCAGGATGCCAGTTCTGAGGGAGCATCTCTGCCAGCCCCATTCTCAGAGGAGGCCCCCATCACAGAGCTTCCCAATGACAAGGTGCTCCCTCATCAGCATGTTCCTTACAGCTTTGGTAAAAAGAGGGTCCATCAGGCCTTTTGTGGCCTTTTCTGGAATCTCAGTGATTTTCTGATTTTTCTGGTGATTTTTGGATCTTAAGTAATAGATCCCCTCTAGCATATCCACTTCTCTGAGCCTCCCAATCCCTTCCTCTAGTCCGCCATCTCTATTTTACTCAACGTAAGCCAGTTTTCTAAGCCTCCCATCAGCAAATCAGTAATAGCACCTGAGGCATTTAACAGGAAGTTAGATTCTATTTAACCAGACAGGAAGAGTGCCCATACCAACAGACTCTCCATCCTGCCCCTTCGGTGCAGCACCCTCAGGAGCCACGCTAAACCACACCCTCCCAATTCCAGGTTCTGCAAGTCCTTTGGAGTTTCTTATCTCTCCTTCCTTAGGCAGATCCAGCACGTTTATGGTAAAGCCATGCTGGTACTCAACCCTTCTTATGAGTCTGATGTCCAAACGGGGAGGAGAGGCATATGTTGGCAAGGGAACACATTATCCTGTAGAAAGCGGTCTTGCTTGAGTTCTACATAATTTTCAAGCAAAGGGAAGCTGATGTCTTCTAACAAGGGGAGGTGGCTGTTTCTGGAGGCTCGGAGGGCTCAGGAAGATTGGGGGATCTGAGGCTTTCTGGTGCATCTTCCCAAATATCCTCATCCCAGATCCCCATCCCCCCAGTCAGGACACTGACTCTGACACAGCAGACCTGCCAAGCTGAGAGGTCATCCTTCTCTGAGGTTCATAACTTTCACAGGTGAGTCTTTTGCCTGGTCTTCAGCTCAGTCCCTTTAAATGTTCCTAAGGAACTTCTCAGACTCTCACACTTGGCTTTAAATTACAATTAATAGATCAGAGCCTATCGTTTTTTCTGTTCCATGAATCCAGTGATTCAAGGGAACTTATCAACAGCCACTCACCTTTATAATTCTTAGAGTTATTATTTTCCCCTATGTCTTTTTTTTTAAAAGATTTTATCTTTAGTAATCTCTACACCCAATGGGGCTCTAACTCACAACCCTGAGATCAAGAGACACATGTTCTACCGACTGAGCCAGCTAGGCGCTCCTCCCCCATGTCTTTCAAATGCCAGAGACATGTCACACATTATCACACCTCCTGCTATAACCCATCCTAGGTCACCACAGGTACATCTGAGCAACTATCCTGCTAGACACCAAGACAGAAACCATCATTACTCCAGCTACCCCCAGTAATGGGTTCCTCCTTTCCCTTAAGGCAGCAAGTGCTCCAAGTCCAGAATCCCAAGCTTAGCACTGGTTTCCTAGGGCCACTTCTAGTCCCAACTGTCCTAGGGTGGACGCTTTAGAAGCAGACCCTGAGCCAGGCATTTGTGCAAGGGATTTCTTAAGGAAGTAAAGGCAGCGATGGAGGCAGCATAGGGCAGGCTGCAGGGGAGCTAAGCAAAGATGTGGCCTCAGCTGGGTTCTAGCTTCACACTCATCCCACAGGGAGCCTGAGAGCGTGAGCTGAACCACAGCCTTTGTCCCACCTTGATCAGTTAGTCATTGGCTGCCAGCTGCCTCTGTGGGAAGAGGGCAACCTCCCAGGGGAAGCAGCTCTCAACCAACAAAGCCAATTCAGTGGCGCAGGGGGTAGCTGTGAGCTATCAGCTGCCAATACTCACAATAGTTGGGGGTGAGTATCCCCGGGGAGGTGATGAAAAGGGGTTCACCAGGGGAAGAAGTGGGAAGGGGGAAAGATATTGTAGGCAGGAGGTAGCTTAAGAATTATCCCATGTAGCAACTATGTGCCTTTCTTATTTAAAAAGTATTTTTCATGCCTATTGACTTCATTTGAGCCTCACAAAAATAAACCCTGTGAAAGAGTGTTGGCGTTACTGCACACACCAGCATGGATGAATCTCAAATAATGACGCGGGGCGAAAGAAGGCAAACAAAAGAAGCACATACCGTATCATTCTATTTACACAGTGTTCTAGAAAATGCAAATCAGTCAACAGTGGCAAAAAGCAAACCAGGTGGTTCCTTGGGAGGAAGTGGGAGCCTTCCTTGGGGAGGGCAGAGAGAGAGGACAAAGAAGCACAAAGACACTTTTGGGGGTGAGGGATAGGCTCACTATCTTGGTGGTGGTGATGGATTTGTGGGTATAAATGTGTCAAAATTCATGAAATCGTACACCTTAAATATGAGCAAGTCATTGTAATCCATTGTATCTCAATAAATCTGTTCTTCAGAAACCCATACTCTCACCTCCTCCTTTGAGGGGTCAAAGACAGGAATTCCTAAGGAGATTATACTGGTCAGGGCCTCCTCAGGAAGCAAGTGATAAAACCAGTGTAAGCTAAAAGGGAATTAACTGGGCCATATGTCCCTCTGGTGGGAAGGGCAGGGGTGGGGCTGCCTTCATGATACTGACCAAAAGCACAGGAGTGGCTCAGTGCTCCAGTCTCTCTTCTCTCTCTCTCACCCTTTCATCTCTGACTGCCTCTTCACTGACAACTGAATTCTTTTGGGCTAGCAGTCTCCTCACGATCACAGCAGGCCACTCCAGCAGCTCCTGGGTGCACAGCCTCTGTCGCTGTGAACCGTGGAGGACTAGAGTCTTCTCATCCTTTCCTGCTCTGGTTCCAAGGGGGGGGCTCTGATTCTCTGGCTTGGGTCATGTGCCCACTCCCAGACCAATCATCAGCTGAGGATGGAAGAAGATGCCCTCCCCTTCATCAACTCCATGTCAGTGGGTGGAGTCAGGGAGGAGGAGGAGGACCAGAAGCCCCCAGGAAAATCCGTCTGGAGAAGAAGAATGCTAGTCAGACAAAGGTATAAATGTCCACTACAAGAGGGTGCAGACACCACGGCCAAAGAACCAGACTAAGTTAACATACCCAGGTGGGACTCAAACCTTTGATCTTGACTGTATCCCACATGGTCACCAAATCAATGAGCCAACAAGCTAAGATGCCATTCTAGTAATCTCTCTCTCTCTCTGGGCAAAGGGGTCCCAGGACCCCATGAGAAGTAGAAGAGAAAGCACTTGGCTTTGGGTCTTCCAAGAAGCAGATGCCAAGAAAGGATTCAATGTGCAATTATTAAAGGAAATGCCTGTCAAGTCTGAAGGAAGGGAGAGCACAGCAGACAGGAGAGCCTTCTGGCCGAACTGCAGGTCTGATGCCTGTCAGAGAAGGAAGGACAGCAAGGACTGGAACAGCAGATGCTTGTGCTGAAGCTGTCTCAGCCAGAAAAAAATAGGGAGTCCTTGAGCAAAAGTTGCCCCCTGCAGGGTGTGGGAGACTGAAAAACAGCCCCCCCCCAAAATGTCCACACTGAATCCCTGGAATCTGTGAACATTATCTTATTTGGAAAGGGGGGTCTTTGGAAATGTGATTAAGGATCTTGAGATCGGTGGGGAGTGGGGGGGAGCTTATCCTGTATCTCCAGGTGGACCCTAAATCCAATGACTAGTGTCCTTATAAGGGAAAGAGAGGGGGAGATTTGAGACAGACAGAAGAGGAGCAGACACAGAAAGAAGAGACGGAGATGTGGAGATGCAGGCAGAGCATGGAGTTACATGGGCACAAGGAACACCGACAGCCATCAGTAGCCAGAGAGGCAAGAAAGGCTTTTCCCCTGGAGCCTCCCGAGGGGTAGAGCCAACACCTCAGCTTCAGACTTCTGACCTCCAGAATTGTACGGGAATACATTCCAGTTGTTTGAACCCACCAACCAGTTTGTGGCAATTTATTATGGCAGCCTCAGGAAATGAATGCAGAGCGTCCCGTGTTGAGCAGGACTGGCTGGGCCCTGTTATCCTGTGCACTCAGTCTTTGACTGGAAGCCCTGGGGAGAAGCACAGTCTAGCATGCACATCGTGGTGGACTCACAGACACAGCAGTGGAAGACTGTAGGTCAGCAAAGCTCCCTCAGAGGGAGGTCTGAGCGGCAATCCTCTGCAGACACCACGGAGAGCCCGCACAATGTCTAGCACACAACAGGTACTCAGGGACGATTGCAGAACGTTGACTTCAGACTAAGTGAATTCTTGCTCTGTCCAGATGCACAGGGCAGCCCAGGGGGTGAGAAACACAGGGACACAGATTTTGGCCTGCTGTCCTAATTGGATCCAATCCACACTAGGTAGGAACAATCTACTATGCACTGTCTTTGCATGTACTTATATGCCATGCACATAAACACATATGTACATACCCATGAATATGCATGTGTGTATACCTATACGT
Organism: Martes martes; assembly: GCF_963455335.1. Taxonomy (NCBI): domain Eukaryota; kingdom Metazoa; phylum Chordata; class Mammalia; order Carnivora; family Mustelidae; genus Martes; species Martes martes. Next base: position 75,788,481 of record NC_137901.1, on the reverse strand, counting down.
GCACACACACACAGTTAAATCAGTGTAAACTTCATTTAAACTTCACAGCAGGGGCACCTGGGTGGCGCAGTTGGTTAAGCAGCTGACTCTTGGTTTCAGCTCTGGTCATGATGTCAGGGTCATGAGACAGCCCCACACTGGGCTCTGCTTGAGAATTCAAGTCTGCTTGAGAATTCTCTCTCCCTCTCCCTCTGCCCCCTGCACGTGTGCACATGCTTATGCTCCCACTCTCTAAAATAAATAAATAAATCTTTAAAAATAAATAAATAAGTAACCTTCACAGTAGCCCTTAGGGAGAGGAACTACTAGTCAATTTTGAGTAGTGAGGCAAGTTACTTGCCCAAGGTCACTTGCCCAAGGTCACATGCAGCTTACAAGTGGTGGAAGAAGGATTTACCACCACCATTTATTGCTCTTGAAAATGGGACAAGAAGAACATAAGGACCTAGTTAGGCAAGCAAAAAAGCTCTGTTACAATTCAGCAACTGAAAGAGCTTCTGTTGGGAGACTAAACTGAATAGCCATCCTGTTGAAACTGTTAAATATCTGTTGAATGGCCAGGGCTGGGGGATCAGGGATGAGCAAGAGGGGAGCGGGGAGAGGGCAGAAGTGGCCCCAGGCCCTCATAGCTGCTCTGTATTGAGCATTTACAAAGTGCTAAGCCCCTTTTGAAGGCTGTTATCAGCATTCACTCACTCCTTTAGATTACCTGACAAGTCCACAAGAAAGATGAGCATTATTGTTATTATTCTATACAAAAAGAAACAAATTCTTATTTTATAAATAAATAATCTCAAGTCGCCCAGCTACATCAACCCAGCTCTGCCTCCAAAGCCCTGCTCCTAACCATGACCTCATCCTGCCTCCTGTGCACATACGATCATTCTGTTCCAGGAGCCCACGGGCGACAAGCCCACAAAGACACCAAATGCACATTTTTTCCCCATTTCTTTTGCTGCCTTCTGTGTCTGAGATGGGAAGGCAACCAGTCCCCACTTGGGACAATCGAAGGGGTTTTGGGGAATGCCCCCCACCCCCCACACTCCATTCCACCTAACTGGCCTGGACATGGAGCCATCATTGACGCCACCTTCCGAAGCTGACATGTTCTGACAATTTGCTGGTAACCGTACGCCACTGGCAAATCAGCAGCCCTCTCCATTCCCACCCCATGCAGTCAGGCTTGGCTTGTTGCTGCCGAGCGCCTGACACATTTCAGCTCTGGCTGGAAATTGGATCCAATCCGGAAAATTACTCGACCACAGCAGGGGTCTGAAGGGAACAGCTGAAACCCCCACCCCAGCTCCTCCTTTTGTCCTTCCCTGGGGCTTTGAAGGGATTCCAGACACAGTGATATGGGCTTCAGTCTGCACAAGGGAGGGCTGAGCGGCAGCGAAGTCAGGACTGAGGAAAGGCAGCCTAGTCCTAGTCCTGCCTTAGGGCACTGTGGCTTGTTGTATGACCTTGGATGAGGCGTTCACCTTCTCTGGGCAGTATGGTATAGCCAGGTGCTCAGACTTTGGTGTCTAATAAGACCAGTGGGAATCCCAGCTCTGGTAAAGGGATGACCTCTCGCAGTCTCTTTAACCTTTACTATGCTCAGTTTATTCATCTATGAAATGGTAGTAAACAATCACACTCATTCATAGGGTGACTTTGAGCATCCCATGAGAATGCATGTAACATTTGGCGCAGTGTCCAGCCCATACGCAGGGCTCGATCGATAGCTGTGATTCTTACCTGCATCTTCACCACTTGATGGACAAGCATAGTTCTTAGCCACCTGACATTCCCCATTCCACTGAGTCATTCACATGGAGCATGAGGTTTGGAGTCAAGATCTTTCAGTGCTTACTGAATGAACCCGATCAATGGTCACATACCTAGAATATGTGATACCACCACTTATTAAAGACTTAACAGGTACTAGACAGATAAAGACGGCTATCACCCAGCATCTGCCCTTAAAGAATTCTCTGAGACTCAGTTTTCCCATCTGTGAAATGGTCACAGAGATACTGCATTGCCCCGTAAGCTTGTCGAACGGATCTAACAAGATAACCAGTATACGCGCATGCGCTGCCTCATTTAATCCTCATGGCAACCCTGTGAGGTAGGTACAATTCTCATCCCCATTTGGCAGGCAAAGAAACTGAGCCTCAGAGAGGTCAGTGGCTTTCCTAAAGTTTCAGGGCTGGTTAGGGGAGGAGCAAGGAGTCAAACCCAGGCATTCCGGCTCCAGAGCCATGCTTAGAGTACTAAGCTAGAATCAAACATAAGCAGAGGACAGTGCTCTCTTTTCCTGAATTTCCCCATCATCCTTCCAGCCTTGCCTGCCTATTTTGGTCAAGCAGCCAGGGAGTCTCCAGTGGGTCCTGGCTCCCAGAGCTTGCCAAACACTGCTCACGCGTCCTGGCCCACAGAGCCACAGTCTCAAAGGGCAAGCCTGGGCTTATTTTACCCGCTGAACTGGATGCATGTAACCATCACCTGGGGCTGTGGAAGACTTGTCTGAAAGAGCTTCTGCCCCTTGCTGCGGCTGCAACAGTGGGAACTCAACAATCCCAATGTCCCTTTGTATTTGGTGGCTCTCACTTCTTCCGGACGGAATTAGTACTCCTACTCATTCTTCCATCCCAATCCTTGCTCCCTTCCCAGCTCCAGGATTCCGGGGTGCTAAAGGGAGAGCTCTGTGCAAAGGCACACACAGATGTCTCTACTCTAATCAGAGATGAATGTCTCAGCCCCTAGCTGGGATGGCACATCCTTGTGGCCTGTCAGGGTCACTGCTAAACCCTCAGAACTAAGCATGGGGTCCAGCTCCTAGGAGGCACTAAATAAACCATTGCATAAAGACCCATCAGATGAGGGGCGCCTGGGTGGCCCAGTCAGGTAGACAACTCTTAATTTTGGCTCAGGTCATGATCTCAGTGAGACAGAACCCTGCCTCAGTCTCTGCCCTCAGCCCAGAGTCAGCCCGTGATTCTCTCTCCCTCTCCCCTGCCCCTCCCCCGCTCACATCCAGGCTCTCTCTCTAAATAAATAAAATCTTAAAAAAAACAGAAACATCAGACTAGTGCAGGTAGCAGTAATACTAATTACAATTGTTCATGTTTACCAAGTGCTTACAACGTTCTGGATGTTTCCCATATACCGTCCCATGTGCTTATTTTTCCTCTTCACAGACTAGGAAGTTGAAGGGCAGTTGTCCATCATCCTTCCCCTACACAGAGAATTGGGGGGACAAGGAGAGGAACCCGTCACTGGGAGAATGTCTTTATGTTTTGACTCTTTCAGCAGCAGCAGCAGCAGCATTTCGTGGCCACCTTCCACGTTCCAGCCTCTCTCCACCAGTCACTTTACACACATTGTCTCTGACCTGCCCCATAGCCTGTGGAGCAGACGTGATCACACCCATTCTGCAAGCGAGGAAACTGAGAATCTTGGAGTTGAAGCAATCTGCTTCTACGTGGCAGAGCAGGATTCAAACCTAGGTCATCCCAAGGTCAAAGTCTGTGCTCAACCACGATGTCATACCACTTTTGCCCTCCCTTCCTGGGGCTCGCAGGAACATGGAGTTCAAAGGATCAACGCTCTCGTCAGCTTGTGCTACGTACTTACTTCTGTCACTTTAAGGCTTTAAGGGTACCCAGTATCACAGGGTTTAGGTTTCCCCCCTTAAAGCCCTGTGCATCCTCTCTCTCCATGATCCCCGACTGCCCTGGCCAAGACTTTGGTGTCTGCTGTCCCTCCTCAGGGGCCTCAGAAATGGTTAGGAGGCGATACTGTGAGGAGGGAGAAAGCAGAGGGTTCTTTCCGGAAACTTGAGTCTTATCTGAGCGAGAAAAATAGTTTGTTAAAGACAAAGAAGTAGAAAAGGAAGGCAGAGACACAATTGTCCTTGACACCTGGCTCGGAGGATGGGCTGTTGCCAGGGCAACAGGGTATCAGACAGCAGAGATCACTGGATGTACCACCTACTTTAAGAATCACTGTTCTGTAGCATAATGGGGACAATTCTGCACTTTGTATACTTAACAAAAGAGAAAGATGGTCGCAGTATTTTAAATGAATATCACAGGTTGAGAAAAGCATTATGGGTAGCTTATTAGTTAGGACTCATGGAGTAGTTCGTTTGTGACCTTCCCAGTACCAGTCCACCCATCCCCTTCTTCCTTACTCCTTCCTCCTTACTCTGATTTTGCACGATTGAACAAATATGTTCAGCTCTGGAGGATGAAATAAGATTTGTCCAAACCAATCACAGCATGCCCGTTTCCCCTTCTTCCAGCGATTGGTCTGAACATGGGCAGGTGGCCCAGATCTAACCAATAACACATAAGGGAAATCTGCTGAGAAGCTGTCAGGAAATAATCCACCCTCTTCCTCCCAGTAAGAGAGGTACATGCAGAGGAAAACTCCTTTCCTGCTCTACTTGTCTTCTCATCCTGGTTTAGGACACTATTGTCTGAAGATGTGATTCTTAGAGCTGCGGCAGCCATATTGTGATCATGAGGGGAGTTACTGCCCATACTCCCATACACAGTTTTAAGCTACTGTTGGATGTCTGGGGGACGGGGGGAGTTTCTGTGCCTTGCTGCAGGATTCTTGGCTGCAAGTAACAGAAACCCTTTCAAGCTCTGAAAAAGGGAGATCTGTCATCAGGATAGTCAGAAAACTCAAGGGCATGATATGGTTGGATTATGGGAGTCATCTCCTCTACTCTCTCGCTGCAGACCACTCTCCTCACCTTCCAAGCCCGCGCCCGCACCGGAGTGCTGTGTTACCCATTCCAGACACGTACCTCCTCCACCTCAGGGACCGGCAAGTTTGAGGCTCGAACTGCTTGACCTCTGTTCCGCGTTCCAAGTCAAGGCACTGACTCGGTGTGGGTCAGGTGCTCATGCCTAACTTAATCCATCACAGAGGGACTGGGGTGATACTGCTCAGGCAGAGCTTCCAGGAGCCGACCATGGAGCAACATGGAGAGGAAGATGGCCAGTTGCTAAGATGGGAATGGTATCGCTTGGCAGACAAAAAGGGAAAAAAAAAGGCCACTGAAAATTCCGAAAGGCTTACGCACCAAAACTTAGCAGTGTTTACCTGTGTGTGGTTGGATTGTGACTTTTTCTCCTTGACGCGGCAGTTTCTCACGTCCCCACCGTAAGCATGTGAAAGGAACCAGCTGGGCCTGGCGGCACCGTTTACCCAGATGCGTGACTTCAACTTTCTGAACCTCTGCTTCTTCATCTCTAAAAGCGAACCCCTTCATCCCCGCTTCGACAAGTTGCAGGGAGGATTCAAGGGGATCTACGAGCTCACCAGCCTCATATACTGTAAGGTGGGAGGCGCCTGTATAGTTGTGTTTATGTGCTGAATATATCTGTTTCTCTGATCTCCCCTATACTTGCTGCTAGGCCCCCAGGAGCAGGCACCAACCCGCACAGTGGTTTCCTGATAGTGCTTGTATTGCATGCAAATTTCGTGCCCACCCAGCACCTGTGAACATGTGACTTTATTTGGGGAGTCTTTGCAGATGCTGCCGAGTTAAGACAAGGTCACACTAGGTTGCCATGGGCCCCAAATCCAATAACAGATGTCTTTATAAGGAAAAGGAGATGCAGGGACCCAGACAGATAGGAAAGATGGCTGCGGAAAGATGGAGGCCAAGAGTAGGGGGACGTGGTCACAAACCAAGGAATATCAGCGCCACCAGAAGCCGGAAGAGGTAAGCAAGGACCCTCCCTTTGAGCCTTCAGAGTGGGGCGTGACCCTGTCAACACCTCGATTTTAGACATCTGGCTTCCAGGACTGTAAGGAAATAAATTTCTGTTGTTCTAAGCCACCTAGTTCGGGGTGATTTGTTAGGACAGCCCTAGGAAACTAACAGAGTGCTAACAGAGTACCTTGTCCATGGTTGATACTCGATAAATGTTTGTTGAGTGAGTGTGTGAGGGAATGAATGAAATGAATTGGGAACAGAGGCTGACAGGGCTTCGCTAAACACCCGTGCCAGCCTCTATGGCAAACGCAGTTAATATTCAACAGTCCCTCCCAATCCTGATCCATTCATTCCTTCATCATTAAGCATTCATATTTCTTAAGTTCCTGCTTTGGGCCAGATACTAGGCACTGAGTATCAACCCCATTTTAACTAGAGCAAGGATTTGGTGACTGGTCTCTTTTTCTAGTCCCCACCTCCCCGTGTACTTGTGTTTTGATCGATGACTCCCCAGAAGCCACCCAACCGTGCTTGCACAATAAAAGTAGAGAAGAAAATTTAATAAGATTCCAAATTGCCTTCCCTTGAATTCAAATTGCTTCATATATTATGTTCGTGATAACTACTGTAGTCCCTATTTTTTCCCAACACCCCCCCACTTCCTTTCTAATACAAGACAAGTTCTTGTGTTAATGAATTCTAGATTTTCATTTAATAAATGTTGTGTGGGAAGCTTCATTATTTGCAACTTCATCAATCTAAAGCGGACACATAAATGCCCTCTTTCTAAGTACCTGGGATCAATAGAGCATGATTCTCACGTACTCGGGCCCTATGCACTGCCACCAAGAAGAATTCAGTAATTGAAAAGACCTTATAAATCAATACAGCCAAATTGAAAACTCCGAGAGAACTCCACATCATTCACTGAGGTGCTTGTTAAGACTTCTCTTTACTTTCAGAGGGGGAAAAAAAAAAAACCAACACTGGAAAGAGGTTGAAGAGGGGGACAAAAGAAAACAGATATTTCTATTCAATCCTAATCACTCGGCAGAGCTGGGGGAGTTCCTCCTTAGCAGGTGGATTTAATTTAGCTTTGATTACTTGTCCTGATTAGGGGTTTTGTTTTGTTTTGTTTTGTTTTTTTTGTCTTTGCCTCTATTCAGACAAAAGGTCTCTCCACTCCAGACCATGTAGGGATGGTTTCTGAGTCTTCTCCAGGGAGGGACTGGGATAAAGACGGAATTCCAACACTCACTGTAAACCTGCCATGTAACAGGTGTCCAGTAAGTGTTGTGGGGGCACCCGAGTGGCTCAGTCAGTTAAGCATCTGCCTTCGGCTCAGGTCATGATCTCAGGGTCCCAGGATCGAGCCCCACGTCTGGATCCCTGCTCAGTGGGGAGTCTGCTTCTCCCTCTCCTACTGTCCCTCCCTAGTGCTTGTGTGCACAGACACTCTCTCTCAAATAAATAAATAAAATAAAATAAAAAAGCGTTGGGGTTTTCAGCTGAATTGCACTGAACCAGTGACCACTATCCTACAGTCTTTAAAGAACCAGAATAAAGCAGAAGCCCTTTTTTCTCTGTTCCCTTGAATGCTCCCCTTGCCTGATAATTCTCTACCATGGCTACAAGAGTTGAACAAAATTTATGATGAGAGCCCACAATGCAGCTAGGTTGTTTTTTCCCCGCCATTTACTTCCTGATTGTTGTGAGAAAATCAACTTTAGTCACTGTAAATTACCCACCCTACAGGTGAAGGAATAATCTGTCAGTTGATGGTGGTGTCTAGATGTTTGGATGTTTCAGAGATGCCTAGAATACAACGTGCAAGAACCTACAGGGACCATGTGCGTCCCCACTCTGAACTCCCCCACGCTTCACTCAGGAAATTTAGCCTCCATTTATCCATGGGGCCAAACCATTCCCCTGTGTCCCCCTATATCCAGTCCACAGCCAAGTCCCCATGTCTACTCTCCTTCCTAAATGTCTCTGAATTCCATCCACCTTCCGCCATCTCCATTACCACCATTTGGGGCCATACCAGCTCTTTGTTATGTCAGACAACTGCCTCCTCCCCCCCCACCCCTCCCTTCCCACCCCACCCCCTTCGCATTCCTGCCCAAGGGATCTTCCTAAAACCCATGTCTTATGACATCGTATGCCTGTGTTACAACCCTTTGATGATTTTTGGATTAAGGACAAATTCTTTACACTTTATAAAGAAAGATCCGGTCCCTGCCCATCTTTCCTACCTCATGTTTTTCCCACCCCTACCCGCACCCCCAACCTTGCTCCTTGCCCTGCAATCACACTGGCTACTTTTCAGTTTCTCAGATACCCCCTTCCTCCCTCAGAGCCTTTGCCTTCCCACCCACACCTCTACTTACTAAGTCCTACTCCTCCCTCCGGTCTGTTTCATTGTCCCCTCCTCAGAGAACCCTCCCCTGACCCCACAGAACTAGGTTTGACTTTATTATATATTGTTGAAGACGCCCCCCCTTGATTTTATAACACTTATCGCAAGTAAAGGTACAGTGGTTCCCCCCGACCTTTTCCATAGTTTCAGCCATCTGCAGTCCACTGTAGTCCAGAAATAGATGATCCTCCTTCTGATCTAGGGTAAGCTAATGCTAGGTCACCATGCCTATATCACTCACTTAACTTCATCCCATCACACAGGCATGTTATCGTCTCATGTCATCACAAAAAGGGTGAGTTCAGGATAATAAGATATTTTGAGAGAGACCACATTCATAGAACTTTTATTACAGTATCTTGTTATAAGTGTCCTATTTTTTTTTACTAGTCGATGTTGTTAATCTCTTACTGTGCGTAATTTAGAAATTTAACTTTGTCATAGGTATGTATGTTGTTAAAAAGAAAGCCACAGGCCCAAAGTGGAGTCACTGAGACCAAGCCACCAAACGGGGACTTGATAAATCTAACCCAGCTGCACTTCCAACCTCCCCCAGAAACGTTCTAACTGGTCAGTCAGGAATTTTCTGATCCACACTAATGAGATCATCTGTCACGTGGGTCCTCTCCATTCCTTAAAGGAAGATGAGGTGATCCACCTGAAAAGACCTGCTGCCCTTCTCCCTAAGGGAAGGTGACCTTGCCTGGACCCATCCTTTCTTACCTTTTGCTAATAACATCCTCACGCACCTTCTTTCTATAAAAATCTTCCAGTCTGTACAACTTCTGGGAGTTTCCCTCTACTTGCTAGACATGGTGCTGCCTTATTCATGAATCAGTTAATAAAGCCAATGAGATTTGAAAATCTGGTTCAATTTTGGTTGAATTCTGTATAAAATGAAGTAATAAAGGTCCAAGTTCATGGTTTGGCTACAGAGGGCTAGTCAGATGTTAACCTTGAGGTAGGAGGCAGTGTTTATAATGGTTAAGAAGGGACAAGATGACAACAAGTGGAAGCCAAGCCCAGCCACCTGCCAGCTGTGTGGTCGTCATTGAAGCAGTCCGTCCCTTGAGCCTTGGTTTTCGCATTTATAAATGGTATGAGGCTAGTACCAACTTCATAGGGCTATGATGGGCATTAAGTGAAGTCACACATCTCAGGTCCTCAGTGCTGTGCCTGACACGTGTGCATTTTGTATTACAATGATTATTTTTTTATTTATTACACCATGTTTCCGCCCCCATTCACTCTTACCCATTCCAAGGCAGAGGAACTCACACCCATAATCCTGACCTATACACCTTTCTTTTGCTTCTGACAGCAAAACCACCATCAACTCAGGATGTCCCTGGGGCCCTCAAAGCTCTTAACCATTTACTCTGCCAAACCCAAGGGCAGCCAAGCCCCTGGGGAAATCATGATGGTCAAAGGCCAAAGAACACCACCTACCCTCCCGAGAGCCATCTTCCTTCTTGCCTCAAACACAGCTCAGAAAGGAACTCAGCGAGGAGCTCAAAGCCACAGCACAGATTCTGCTAACTATACCTTTGGCCTGAAGACTTGGAGCAGGAAAGGAATTGCAGTCAACCAGGCTCTCCCATAAAAAAAGAACCATGGTATAGGACGGCGGGTGGAGTCCAGAAAGAGGAAGTTGTTTGGGAGTTGAAAAAATAAAGGAAATTCCAATTCAAACAGCAAAAGGATATCCTTTTTGCTAATCAGATCAGCAAAAACAAAGTGCTAGAAATTGCCCTCCACTGACATTGATGGGGTAGAGTTGGAAATTACCGTGAGGAACATGTAAATGAGCACGCCTATCCTGGAGCAATAGCCCACTCCCATCGAAATCCCAAACTCGCATAACCTTTACCCTCCCAGCTCTCAGATGAATGTTTTCTACAGAACACATGCACAGATATGTATGGACAAGAGTGTGCAAGAAACACACACAAAAACTAGAAATAATTAAAAGGCCATCAACAGGGACATGGATTATATACTATTGGAATATTCCATTGGAGTGTTAAGCATCTCTTTTAAAAATGAAATAGATCTTGGGGGCGCCTGGATGGCTTAGTCGGTTAAGTGTCTGACACTCGGTGACAGCTCAGGACATGATCTTGGGGTCATGGGATCAAGCCCCGCATGTGCTCAGTGCAGAGACTGCTTGGGATTCTCTGCTTCTCCACTCCATCTGCCCCTCCCCCGTGCTCTCTCTCAAAAAAAAAAAAAAGAGAGAGAGAGAGAGAAAAGTAGATCGTGCACTCACCAGACCTATTCCTAAATTACAAAAAACAGGTCCCTTGTATGATAAGTATCATTAGAAAGAAAAGAAACGTAAAACTACATTTGGGCACATGCACGGACACAGATTATAAGCAGAACAAGTTTGTGTTCCCTGGAAAAAGAAAGATGAGAGCTAGCTTTCTTAACATAAGAAGAGTCATTTTAGGTCCCCACCATCTTATCATCCACTTGCCCAAAGAGCATATCTTGCAGAATTTCCTGGGGTATGTTGAAACTGCAGAACAGATCCCATAGATAATGTTTTGGGGAGATGGTGGTTAGAAGGGCCCATGGGGGTGGGGGGATAAGAATGTAAAGAACTAACAGCCACCTACCAGTCAGAAGATAGCCTAATCATATCAAGACAATAAATCAGACAGAAAACTACCAGCGCTGGTTCAAACGTAAAGACTGACCTAAGGCACATTCTTGAGTTATCTCAGCAGGATCTGAACCCCTCTGAGCACTCAGACGCCAGACCAACTAAAGTCGGAGAATTGCTGACGGTGACTTCCACCTGGACTCTGTCACCTTAAGATGACTTTTGCCCCAATTCCCTCCTGAAGCCCCTTCAAGAATATGCACGCTTTTAGCTTAAAACTTCCCCAGTTTTGAAGAGACACTGCTTTGGGAAATAATCCTGCTGCTCTCTTTCACTCGGTGCAAGGAAAACCCTTCCTTTTCCTATTCTTTGGCTAGGTTGTGTCCTTTGGCTTGACAGCTCACCAAAGGGGGAATCCAATTTTGGGTAACAAGGTGTGCAAATGCATGGGAGAAATCCTGCCAGAGAGCCCTCCACACTGGTAAAAAGTGGGTACCGAGGGATGAGGAGGTGGAGCACAGAGGATTTTTAGGATAGGAACCTATTCTGTGGGATACTAGAATGGTGGATACACATCAATATAAATTTGTCCAAACCCACAGAAGGTACACCACCAATAGCAAGCCTGAATATAAAACTATGGACCCTGGGTGATATTGATGTGTCCCTGTGGGGTCATCAGTTGTAACAAATGTCTCACTCTGGTGCAAGATGTTGGTACTTGGGGAGCCTGCGCATGGGGGCGGGGGTGGGGGCGCATGGCATACATGGCAAATCTCTGCACCTTCCTCTCCATTTTACCATGAACCTAAAACTGCTCTAAAAAACAAAGTTTATTTTAAAAATAAAATAAATGTGAAAACATTTTTTAAAAGTGGGTAACTCTGGAGAGAGGAGAGAGAGGACTAGTGTTTTCCATTCTGTACAAAAAAAAAAAAGATCTTTAAAAATACAGAAATAAGGGAGGTGATGCTTTATCAGCTGAAAAACCTCTGCTTTCCGACACCATCTCTTATTCCTGCCATTCTTAGTAAGAAGATAGATGTAGGTCCTGATTTTAAATATTCAGAAGGCTTTCAGACATATGCCTTGCTTTGTCTTCTCTGCCTGCTTCCCTTGCCTGAATCTGCTTGGCATCCAATCCATGAAGGCCTCCCTGTAGGGCTGTGCTCCCCATACAAGGGGCCCTAAGCACAGAGAAGGTCTAGGCAAAATATACACATGATGCAGTTACAGTCTTGCATGATTTCCCACTTGTGTCTTTTTGTAAACCTTGATTTAAATTTCGTTCCCTTAGCACATTCCCTTAGCACATTCTCTCCTCTTCCAGATATTTTTGCAATTGATACTGTGCTCTTTAAGACCTTCTGGGTTGCAAGTAAGAGAAACTAAATTAGCAAAAGGTGGAATTTATTATAAGCATTCAGTAAATGGGTTTTTTTTTGTTGTTTTGTGGGGTTTTTTTTTTTTGGTTTTGGGTTTTTTTTTGTTTGTTTGTTTGTTTGTTTTGCTGCTGCCCTTGCTATTATTAAAGAGAGGACTTGGCTGGGTTTCAGGAACAGCTGGATACAGGAACTGGTATACCATCAGAAATTTCATCTCCCCCCATTGCTCATCTCTGGTCCCATTTCAGACTGGTCTCTTTGTCTCAAAAGTGAAATCCAAGTCAAATCAGCTTTAGCAAAAAAAAAAAAAAAAAAAAAAAAAAAAAAAAAATTGGAGGGGGAGCACTTACTGGCTCATACAACTGTGTCTTCAGGAACTCCTTCAGTTCAACACCTTTAGGTGCTAAAACTATGTCAGTTATATGCCCATCCTGGAAGAGAGTGCGGAATCAGTCCTATCCAACCCACATGAGCTAACAGTGAGGAAAGGGTGGTTCGTGCCATGGCAAATCAGGGTATTGTCACCAAAAAATGTAGAAGAGATGTCAGGTAGGCAGAAACAACATGCATCAATCACAGTTCATCTCTTTCCACATTCCTTTCTCTGTCTCTGTCTCTGAAAACTGGTTTCTTCAGACACCAATCTTTATGGTAGGAGATACAGCTGCCAACACCTAAATCCACTTGGCCTGACTCTCTCAATCCCAAGCCCAAAAAAATCTCAGTGACGGTCTTGTACCAGTTATCTGCTGCTGCCTAACAAACTATCCTAAAACTGGGTGACTTAAAAAAGCAACCACATTTATTATCTCATGTCGTTTCTGTGGGTCAGGAATCCAAGGGCAGCGTAGCGGTGTGGTCATGGCTCAGGGTCTCTCAGATGCCAGAAACCATCTGAAGGCTAGACTGAGGCAACAGAATCCATTTCCAAAATAGTTCATGCACATGGCTGGGGAGTTAGTTCTGGTTGTCACAGGTCTTCACTACGTGGGCCTATCTATAGGCTGCTGGAGTGTCCTCAATCAATGCCAGTTGGCTTCCCCCCAAAGTGAGCCATCCAGGACAGAGAACATCTGTCCTTTTTATGAACAGCCTTGGAAGTCACATACCATCATTCTATTCATTAAGAACAAGGCAGTAAGTTCAGCCCGTATTCAAGAGGAAGGAAATTAGTCTTCACCGTTTGGAAGAAAGCATATCAGAGAACTTGTGGATATATATCGAAACCACTAGAGAGCTCATTAGTCTTTCTTGGGTCAAGTTTTCCCCCTTGAACTAATCAACTGTGTCCAGAGGCAAGGTCATGTTGTAACATGGCTTTTCCCTCCACAATTGTGTGGCTATGGATGGAAAAGAAATTTCTAGAAAAAGGAGCTGCACAACCAAAGAAGAAAGAGCTCTTTTCCTCCAGCTCCAGAGAGAAAAATCCCAGAGAAGGGTTCTGATTTGCTTAGCTTGTATCACATGACCCTCTCAAGAGTCACCTATCACAGTGGTCAGGGGGCAGAACCTGGTGCCATAATGAGGGAATGGAGGAGGGGTCCAAAATGGTCATGTATGATAGTGTCTATACTGTGGAACTTTAGGTGAGCCCCTCAGGCTTTTTATGTCTTAGCTTCAACATCTCTTAAGTAGGGATAAGAAGGCCTTCTGTATAGAGTTGCGACAACTATTCAATTGGGTGATATCTGTAAAGCACAACATTTAGCCACATGAAAGTCTATTAAGATCCTTATGGCTTCAAGTCTATAAAACTTAAACTGGCATTTTTAAAAAGTGATATATAATTGGAAAGTCTCAGGGCCCACTCTGCTTTTTTTTTTTTTTTAAGATTTTATTTATTTATTTGACAGAGAGAGAGATCACAAGTAGGCAGAGAGGCAGGCAGAGAGTGAGAGGGAAGCAGGCTCCCTGCTGACAGAGAGCCCAGTGCAGGGCTCGATCCTAGGACCCTGAGACCATGACCTGAGCCGAAGGCAGAGGCTTAAACCACTGAGCCACCCAGGCACCCCCCCACTCTGCATTTCTGATTCTCTTGGTTCTTACTTCTTCACTGTGGTTGACTTCCTCCATAAGCAGGCTTTCCTCATGAAAGCAAAATAGCTCTAGCAGCTCCAGGCCTCAGGTTTAAAACCCATACCATCACACACACACACACACACACACACACACACACACACACACACACACACACAGAATGTCTTCCTCCCAACATCACAAGTAAGACTCCTAACGTTCACTCTGATTGGTCTGACTTAGGTTACATGCCCACCTCTGAACCAATCAGTGTCCAAGAAATGGACTGTGCTGATTGGCTTAGGCCAATCAAAATTCACCCTGATGGCTGGAGGTAAACTCAGTCTTCCAGGAGCACAAGGGACAGTTGGGGAGAGGTGGTATAAAAACCAGGTACTATTAGAAAAGAGGATAAGAGAGAATGGATGCTGTAGGCCAGGGTTGGCTGGCTGGCCAAATCAAGCCCACTGCCTATTTTTGTTTTTGTTTTTGTTTTTCTTTAATAAAGTTTTATTGGAACATAATCACATACACTGTTCTACATTGTCTATGGCTGCTTTTGTGTTACATCAGCAGGGCTGAGCAACTGCCAGAGACTGTGTAGCCCACAGAGCCTAAAATATTTACTCTCAGCCCTTTACTGAAAAAGTTTGCAGACCCCTGCATGTGGGCAAGCATACAGTTTCCACTGCAATAGTACTAAAAAAAAAAAAAAAATTATTTCACTCCCCTCTCCATTTTCTTTCGAGAGACATCATGACAAACCAGCTGAGCAGACATGTGTAGGCAGAAGAATCTTACTAGGGTCCATCAACTCCCACCCCTTTGGCAATGACTAAACACGAAGCCACACAATTCACATCAGGCAGAGGGCTGGGTTGAGAAGAGCTTTCATGGCTGCTGGAGCATATAGGCTCTGACTCCATTACCCACTGCAGAACTTCACCACTCAAAGATCAATGATGCAGCCTAGATGATGCTGGCAGCCCACGGGCTGCAGATCCCAATTTTTCCTCTGTGATAAATGAGGAGCAATCTCCAGGAGCTCTAGCCTGAAAGACAGCCCTAGTTAAATTACTTTATCGCCCAGCTGAGAGATGGCCAGCTTGGAAAAGAGGTACTCAGGCAGCATGCTAACTAGAGTCAACATCAGCACAGGGGCCCTATCTTGGAGCACCAGACTCCTCCCTCTTCCTTCCCAACAAAGCACAGAACTCCACCCTGCAACTGGCCTCTGGAAACCACTCTCCCGCTACTTTTTGTGAAAAAAAGACCAGGCGTCTGCGAAGAATACTCACCCTACATGCACATGTCCAGCGAGATCACAGCTTGCACGCTTGTTGAGTGGCAGGGAACTTACACATCATGGTGTCCTTGCAGAAACTTGAAATGCTGGTATATCGAGCTTAAAAGAAAGCTCTCAAGCAGTGGCTAAGTGCACAGGCATCGGAGAGATTCAGAATAGGGTTCAAATCCCAGCTCCTCAATTCACTGTTTATCATGGGCAAGTGTCTCAATTTGGGATCACTTAGAAACTTCCTCTGGGACGAGGGTTCAAGTGCAAGCAGTTGATTTAGTACCAGCAGGGGACTGTGGAAGAGATGGAGCCATGCAGTGTGTATATTAAGGAAGCTAATCAAAGTGGGCAACTGGAATTGAATTCTGCTGGGGACCCCTGGGAGCCAGCACTGAACACTGCCTCAGTGCTAACTCACCCAAGGAGCAAGGGAGCTGGGGTATTTATACACCAACTCCTCCTATAAAACATTATTCAAGGGCTGCCCCTGGGGGCAGTAACTGCCTGCCATCTCTGGCCTGCTATACATGGGGACCCTGGTGATCAGTGAGATCCCTCCAGCAAAAAGCTATAGATGCTGGGCATTGGTTGGAAGTCCAGCCATGAACCCTGAAATGGTAAGACCCCAGGGAGTAAGTGCAGAGGGACACCAACAGCATACACTACAACAAGCAATCTAAATGCCTTCTTTCCTTATCTGTAAAATGTTATAATAGCTAATATCATGGGCTTGTTTCAAGGGGTAAAGGCAATACCACAAGTTACAAGAGTCAGCACAGTGGCTGATGCAAGCACCCATTCAATATGTGGCAGCTCTCTTTACAAGACCCGGGTTGCAAAATCAAATAAGCAATGACTGTCATGCTCATTTACTTAATCAACTCTGACAACCCCCCCCCCCCCCGCCAACCACACAGATACACATCCTAACGGGTTATTGAGAATTCAACTTCCATATTTTGGGGTGGTCCTTCCACCTTTCTCAGGTGGCACTGGAGTCTGAAAGGTTTAAGGTGGGGCTCAGGAAACAAAGGAGAGGCCTCTGGTCTTCAGTTCCCTATTGATGGACGATCATCAAGCTCTATAGAATGGTTTAAGTTTGGCTGCAGAAATCTTTGTGAAGACCAAAAGCCCCAATAGCCAGGGCCCATCTCCCTTCAGGGTACCGCAGTCTTTCCAAACCACCCCATCCCAACCACCAGTGGGGTTCCAGCCATCCCCTCAGGATCCTGCAAAGCATCCCAGCGTCTGCAGAGTGCCAACCAACCCCCTTCTGGTCTTGAGGAGTCTCCCTCCCTCCACTCTCACTGCTTCTGCTGTTCCCCTGCTCCTCAAAGGCACTTGTCTCCCTGTCTTTCCCTTTGAGACCTCGGCATCATCTGAGCTGCTCATCATCATTGAGCTATGAATGGAGACGTTCTGTGACAAGCAGTGGAATCAGAGCCCCTCGCTCTCCTACAGAATCTCTGAAAGCTCTCATTAACCCAGTCCTCTGTCTGATGTGAATTTACAGGCTTTGTATGTAGGTCATTGGCTCTAGAGTGGCTTTTGACTGCCCCTGGGACAGTTGTGCCTGCAGACAACTACTTGACCAGTTTGTCACAATGTGTAACAAGACAGAAAGGGAAAGAGAAGGAAACAAACATTTATTGAGTACCAATAGTGGCAGACATTGCACATCTGTCTACCATCCTCTTTTCCGCTTTCCTAGCAGTATCCAGTGCAGAGGAGAATTGACAAATAACCCCCACCCCGGCATTCTGTTTCTTTTCCTGCAGCAAAACAAAACACAAATTAATATCTCAATGAATTATTCTGCCTTATAAAACTTTGTGCTAAATCAACTATCATCTCATACCAAATTCTACTATAAGCCAGTAGCAAGTGCCAATGATCTAGTGGAGAAAGAAAAAGCCAAAACTATAAATTCTATTCATTTGGGGCTTGGTTTTTTTGGTTTGGTTTAGTTTGGTTTTGTTTTTCTGAGTTTGAAACAAGTTCATTTCAATAAAGGAGAATGCCTAATATACAGTAAGTACTCAATACGTGTTCAGTCCAGCACAGCAGATGTACCGCTCTGGAGACATGTTCACACTATGAGTAACAGAATTGTGTTATTTCTCTGGGAGTGGCCAAATGCCTGCTTCCCAAAACAAAGAAAATAATGACTTTTCCCAAGGGGACGGGAGAGTGAGCCAGGAAAATACCACCTTGCCACCTCACCATCAAAAGTATCAAAGACATGAAAATTTAATACAGAAAATTTGCATCTATTTGGGGCTTTTAGCATTTCAAAATGGTCTCACCTCAGTTGCTATATTATGCAAGACTTCGCAAGTGTCAGAAATCCCACTCACAGTAATTAAGCCTAAAGGGGAATTTACTGCCTGGTATAACCTGGAAGTTCAAGTGTGGCTTGATCCAGGTACTCACAAAAAAGCAGCAATACCTGGTTCTTTTCTATTTTGTACCTACGTTGGTTTCCCCCTTAGGCTGGTGTCCTGCCTCTCCCCAGCCCTCCTCCGCCCTGCCCAACCCATAACAAATTGACTGACAGCAGTTCCTTGCATCCATCCCACCAGCTAGCGCGCGCAGCAGAAAAACAAGACCTCTGTATCAGGATCTCTCGCCTTAGTCCTGGAATGCATTCTGATTGGACTAGCCCTGAAGTCATGTGCCCTACCTGAGCCAATCATTGTGCCAAGGATGCGATATGTGCTCTCTGATTGGCCAGTCCTCATGTCGCCTAGGCAGGGAGGCCAGAACGGCACTAATCCAAACCCCACTGACTCAAACAAAGATGGCTCCTCACTATAAATCAGAGTGATGTTCCCAGAAGAGGGGAAAGCTATGCCAAGCGGGCAGGCATAACTGATGCCCCTACCGGATCCACAGGTACTATGTAATTCTCAAGGGGGCCTGTGATCCCCAAAATGATCATCTGGGTTTTTTACCCTTTTTTAATCTCAAAGCTATACACACTCACTGTAATAATTACTTTTATAGGTGAAGAAAGGGTCAAGTAACATGTAAATTCTCAGTCACTCTGCCTCTGAAGTCGGGGTCTTTACACCGCCCACTGTCTTTTCTTTTCTCTTCCTTTTTCTTTTCTTCCAAGGTCCATTTACAGGCCCAGGCGTCATTTTCAGGATTGTCCAAACTCTTCTACTGTGTGCATGAACCAAAGCACCAAAGAGCATGTCTCACCCCTCACTCTCACAACCCAGGAAAAGCAAATTTCAAGAGACCATCTGCAGCCACCTGGAAGGGGAAGTGATCACTGAGCCAGTAACTGTGTGTTGGGCTAATGCAGCAGTCTTTGGGGCTCTTGTTAAAAACAGTGGATCCCTAAGCTCTACCCCCATTCACCTGTGAAATCAGACTCTCCCAGACTGTGGCATCCAGCCTCCAGGACAGTCTCCAGTGATTCCTGCCTCCCAGTGAATCCCTGGTATTTGCATCTTGTGCACAGTCCCCTCATCCTTGACTAGGCCTGACCTGTTGTCTTAGGTCAGGCCGCTATAACAAAAATGCCGTATGAGGGGGTTGATGTAAACAATAAACTATTTCACAAGTTCAAGTAGCTGGGAAATCCAAGATCAAGGTGGCAGAGCTCACCTACTGGTTCAAAGATCACCTTCTTTTTTCTGTGGTCCTCACCTGGCAGAAAGGAGCAAGAAAAATCTCTGTGATCCCTTTCATGAAGGCCTTCCTGAACTACTCACCTCCCAAAGGCCCCACTTCCTAACCCATCTCACTGGGGATTAGGATTTCAACATACAGACAAACACTCAGTCCACAGCACCCGTGTAATCAGTAGGATATTGAGGAAGCTGACTTCTGACATCATCTACTTTGCTCTCTCCTGAATCACTTGTTCTGGGGGATGTCAGTCACCATGTCATGAAGAGACTCAATCAGCCTTCCGGAAGCTTCCATATGCCAAGGACCTGAGTTCTGCGATAGCCATGTAAGAGAGCCACCTTAGAAATGGGTCCCCCAGCCCCAGCCAGGCTCTGGCCCACACCCTGACTGCAACGTCCTGAGAGACCAGATGCCAAAACATCTAAGCTAAGATGCTACCTGATTCCTGACCCTCAAAAGCTATGTGAGGCAAGAATTCATGTTGTCTTAAGCCGTTAGGTTTCAGGGTAATTTGTTAGGTAGCAGTAGACAGTTACTGAACAGAGTGAGCCAAGAAGTCTGCATTTTTCATAAGCTTCCTGGGTAAGCAAGATGCACATTTGTCAAAGCCACTGCAGCCCCAGGATGTCCCTGCAGCATTGCACAGACAGTGACATCGGGGCTCTCCAGGGAATCAGAAAGCAAATTATAGTCCACCCCCCAAATTATAGACAGGGATGCAGAGTACACAGCTACCTTGTCTTTTTTCAAAGGAGGCCCGGTATTATTTCATGACACATTGAATGAAAAAGCAGTTAGCATATACTATGCCATCCTATTTTTGTTTTATAGGTAGTATTATTATGTAATCCCTCATGCCCCAGGAGTCACCAACCTATAAATATGTAATCAAGTCTTTGATTCCTCAAAGAGTTCCCATTACTCCTAAATTATCAAGGTACAAGCCGACAGCAGCCTAATTGCTTAGAGTTAGTCCCCACTGTTTCTAAGGGTTCCCCAAGAATCTATTCACCCGACTTCAGGAATGAGCCCACACTTCCTTTTGACCTTGGCCTCCTGCTGTCCCATCTCTGTGTTCTGCTGGGATGACACTCATCCCTAACCCAGGAGGCAAGATGCTGTTCCCCAACCCCAATTCTCCACACAGCCCTCAAATATATCCAAGTGAAACCAGGCTTCAGGTTTGGTTTATTTTGACACATGTGTAATACATGAAAATTCCACCATAAAAATTAGTTTTAAGGGAGGACAGGACAGATCATGGAGGTAGTAGTGCCGAGTGGTTCAAATCCTCACTCCACCTCTTAAATCGGCACCATTGACTCTTTTCCTTGCTGTCCCCCTGCCCTGCACGATTCCAGGACCATGGCGCCTATTGTTTTCTATGTATATAGCACCCCCTGGAGGTGTGCCCTTGTTTCCACATGTAAAATAAAGGATCATAATCATAATTCATAGGGTCATTATTAGGATGGAACAGGTTAACTCAGTCAAATAAAGCCCTTCAACAGTGTGTGGCCCAGAGCCAGCACTCGGCACGCATCACCAATATTTTAGTTGCTGTCCTCCGTGTCCACATAGGCTCCACACACACAATTCCACTGCCCTCCTTTGAGGTCACCCTGCTTATTGTGTAAGTAGACACACTTACAGAGTTTTCTGTGTAGTACATACATACAGAAACATGCTCTTGCATAGGTTTCTGTTTCCGGAACGAATGGGGTTGTTCTCTGTGGATTGCTCCCCAGCACGGTGTGTCAGAGAAACATCCACGTTCACATGTACGGACCTGTCTCACTCCAGTGCAGACATACTATGGTTTGTCTAATAGTCCCCACGAGATGGACACCTGGCTTATTCCTGGTTTTATGCTATTACAAACAAGCCCTCTGGTTCAATGCTCCCAAGAATGCCGACACATCCCTCTTCGTCCATCCTCTAGTATTTAGACAAGAGGTTCCTAGAAGCGGCATTTGTGGGCCAAAGGGGATTTGCATTTCAAATCTTGACGGTTCCTCAGACTGTGAAACTACTACAGATGGCAAGATAAGAGGAGAGGCATAGTAACATGGAGATTAATTCTGAACCGTTGTTAAGAAAGTTTCCTCTCTTGGGGCGCCTGGGTGGCTCAGTTGGTTGGCCATCTGCCTGTGGCTCAGATCATGATCTCAGGGTTCTGGGATCCAGCCCTGCATCGGGCTCCCCGCTCAGCAGGGAGCCTGCTTCTCCCTCTGCTTGTCCCCCCTGCTCATGCCCTCTCTCTCTCTCCCTCTCAAATTAATTAATTAATTAATTCTTTCAAAGGAAGGAAGGAAGAAAGGAAGGAAGTTAGTTAGTTTTCTCTCTCTCCATCCTAAAGAGAATACCACATCTAAGCTCCATGGCAAGGAGCTTGCTCACTTAGCACTAAAGATGTTCTGGGGAGAAGGGGTGGCCTCCACTCCTCCAAGTTTCTGCCCAGCTCCTTCTGGGCCAAGAAAGATAGGAAAGAAGACTTCTTTTTTTTTTTTTTAAAGATTTTTTTATTTCTTTATGTAACAGAGAGAGAGAGATCACAAGTAGGCAGAGAGGCAGAGAGAGAGGGGGAAGCAGGCTCCCTGCTGTGCAGAGAGCCCGATGTGGGGCTCGATCCCAGGACCCTGAGATCATGACCTGAGCCCAAGGCAGAGGCCTAACCCACTGAGCCACCCAGGCGCCCAGAAAGAAGACTTCTTGCTAGTAGACCAACAACACCTCCCCTGGACCCAAGCAACATCTGCCCCATGGAGAAGTCCTACTTAGGATGCAGTGAGCCTCATGGCCCAAAGCAAACAACCACACTGCCTGGCAGGACATTTCCAAGTCAGTCTGTTGAGTGTTATATATCACCACTGGGAGGGAGACCAACATTGGAGACCTGGGTCCTCCTCCCCAAACCCTCCCTTTCGCCTCCAGCCTTAGGAGAGGGGAAGGTCAAAGCTGCACATTCCTCCTCCCACCACTGTCTGGCCCTCAAGCCCCAACACCAGTGAGCAAATCCTTAGATGAGAATACACAGCCCAACTGCCAAGGGCAACCAGGCACGTTCAGGCCTGGGGCAGCCCACCTTCAAGTTTGGAAACAGATTTTTCTCCAACGCTGCAGGGGCACATTCTGCTAACACACACGCAGTTTGCATTAGGTTCTCCTGAGAATACTTAACAGCCCTGTCCCTGGCTTTAGCATTTGGCATTCAGGGTCTCCCCAAGAACTGCAGAGAGATATTTTTCTTATTTTTCTGCTCACCAAGAGCTCACACACAGAATCAAGGGATGTTCCTTCTCAGAGGTAAATTCCAGTCTCCTGCCCAGACTGCAGGAAATGTAATGTTTTAAATGGGGGTTTTCCAAGTGTTCCCCCAAAATGTGTGAGTTGACTCTACTCCAGGAACTCTGTTCAATATGCATTTATAATTTTCATTCCTTCCACCATATTTCCTGAGCACACTACATGCCAGACATCGGTCTAGGTGCTGAGGACCCAGGAGTGGGAAAAACAAGCCAACACTCCTCGGGGATTGCATTCCAGGGCTCGTACACATAAGGGAAAAAAGCCTACAAAATATTTTTAAATGATAATGGTTATCCTGAGGTCTGTGAAGTTGGCAGACCCCCCTTTTTTTAATGTTTTGTATTGTTTGAAAATTTTCTGTTTGGAAAAAATCATGGTTTAGAAGAATATCATTGTGGGCGTGGGATCACAACATAGTACTGCATGAAAATCACTGACTATAGAAGAATATGCAAAGTGTTATTTTTGGTAGTATGGCGTGTGTCTGTGTGTGTGTGTGTGTATGTGTCGCTAGTAGTGATTTGGGACTGGAGGAATTATAAAAGAATCTGTTATTTCATTTTCTTTGTACCCGTGTTTTTCAAGAGTCATGCATTGTGCACACACAGCTCTTAAGAATGGGGTTGAAATGTTATTGAACACCCGGAATGGCTGCCTCGCCCTAAGCTATTCTATCCATCCGTCTATCAGAATGCCAGAATGTTCTCCATTAGAGTCACTCATATGATTAAACACTGTCTTCACAGAGGCTCCTGTTAAAATACGGAAGAGGAACAGCATGCTGCTCTCTGTGAGGGCTCACACTGCGAGGTGAAAATGTGAACAAGGGGATAGAGAAATGAACTGTTGCTTTGGGGAGCAGGGAGGTGCCCCCTGGCTCGGCAAGCTGCGGACAGAGAGGGGAAATCAATGGCTGAATGGGAAGGAGGCAGCTAGCCTAAGGCAGGATGGGGTGGAGGAAGGACTCCTGTCCACCCCTCCACCCACCCTTTCCACCCCAACACCTAAGAGTTATTCTGGAAGCGAGGTCAGCATGAATTAGCAGACTAATGAACAACCTGTTTGTTGCAAGGAGAAGGACACCTATTTGGGAGAGTTTTTCTCAGGAGTGAATGGCTTGGCCCCAGTTTCAGAAGCTCCAGCTGGGGTGACGTCACTGTCCCCTGTCACAGCTGCCAGAGCTGAATGTCACAGCAGCACCTAAAGGACTCACTCTCCCATCTCATTCTCTCTCTCTCTCACTGTATGTTTTCATCCATGTCCTGTTTGGTGCCATCTGACAGAGGAGTAGGGGGTCCCTCAGAACCAGCAGGAGAGCAGAGGGGAGGGAAGGCCGCCCAGCAAAGACCGCTTCTCGCACTCTGGATGGTCATGGTGCTGCACCCACAAGCCCTTCAAAGCCTCCCTCGCTGGGACACTGTGATCACGCCCATCTAGGGGTGGGGGATGTGGGCCAGGGGTTTGATTCGGCCAACATCACTGAATGAGTTGGTAGCGGAAAAGGGTGACAGCCCAGATCTCTGACATCACCTCGCTCAGTCTCCCTTACAGCCCATTCCCCATCCACCGCCCCCTGGGAATCTGAGGTGCGGCAATCCTAATCATCAAGGGAAGCCTAATTGGACAACAGCATTGCCCCTAAATTAAGACTGATGAGTTCAAATCTATCGCCCTTACCCCAGTCCTATCCACCTGTCATGTCAGCAAGTCTCGTTGGCTCTTCCTTCAAAATATATTGGGGTTCCAGCTCCTCCTTTCAACGGAGGCCACCCGAGGCCAAAGCACCAGGAGTGGGCGGCCAAGTGGGAAGGAGGCAGCTAGCTGATGGGGGGAGCCACCTCACTGCTCTCCCGGGTTCCGCAGGCCATTCACACACAGCAGCCAGGGTTCTCTCCTGAAAATATCAGTGGGATCATGTGTCTCTTTCTGGCCTGGAGTCTCCAGCAAATGACTTCTGGCGGCACTTAAAATAAAACCTCCATCTCTCACCCGGTCTACAAGGCAGGACATAATCTGTCTGTTGGTCCGACCTTATCCCCAGTAGCACCGCCCCCGTGAAGCCTGTCCTTCCTATTCCTGGAAAGCCCCCAGCCCTCCCTCCACCCCACGCCCTGGCCTTCACACTTGCTGGTCCTTTTCCCTGGAATTCCCAGCCCCTATGTGTCTGCTTGGCTGGCTCTTGCTTCCTCTTCAGATATCAACTCAGACATCACCTCCCTTAGGAGGCCCTCCTGGAGTCTGTGTGAAATCTCCTTCCCCTCATCCTTCCCATCTCACCAGCGGGGTCCTTCCTTCAAAGAATTTCTCACCATCTGAAATTACCTTGTTCACCTATTTGGGGGAAGGCGAGAAGGGAGAAGAGAGAACGGGAGACCTGTCTGGACACCTCAAGCCCACACCCTTGCTGCAGCTCCAAGCACTCAAGTAAGCATCAGCTAACCAGGGTGGCAGGCCCAGAGCCACCCCCACCTTCCATCAACACCACCACGGCGGGCACTGTGTATCGCCAGGCAGGAGGCCCCATGAGTCCAGTCATGGCTATTCAGAAAAGCAGGGGCCTCTGCTAAGGAAGTGAGCAGGGACTCAGCAACCGTTTTCTCCAAAGCTGTAACATCACTGAGAATGCTTCTCTCTGAGCCAGGTTTATGGCCCTTACCTTTATTATTAATATTCTAAGGTGTAATAATAGGTCTGAGAAAAATAGCCAACACCTATAGAATTCTGCCCCTGCCGCGTCCGGCCCTGACCTTGGGTCCAGGGGTACACAGGTGGGCATATCACAGGCTTAGGGGTCCACACTGAGCTGGGGAGAGGAGCCATCCCAACCAGTGTTGGAAATCCCTTCCCCTTACTCTGCAAGGAGTAGGGGCCCAGGTCAAACCAACCATGGATGATTCCCCCCAAATCCCAAGTTCTCCCTCCAGCAAGAAGAAAGTAATATCGATTCTGTAAGCTCTGGGGATGGTAAATTTGCCCATGTCAGGCAGGCTCTGCAGACTGGGGAGAAAACAAACCACTCCGGCACCTAAATCTAGTAAACCGGGGAGACGTGGCAGCCGGGATTGCTGCGGGGAGGGGAGGTAGGGGCCGGGAGAGATTTACAGGGCACCAGCAGGAGAGAGATGTGGGTGGTTGAGCCCATTCTTCTGCCAAGCCCAGATTTATGTGCTCCAGGCCTAGTTCACTGTACCCATGGGACCTCAGGGAACTTTTGGCCTCTCCTCCTAGCCTTGGGGACATTAATCACACAAAGAGGAGGCAAGGGCCGGGTGTATCACTGTGGGTGTACCTGTGTGTGCTTGGGTATGTGTGTGTATTATGTGTCTTTGTGTGTTGGCCTCGGTGCATCTGTGTATTCTGTGCATGTACGCATTTGTGTTTCTGTTTGGCCATGCCTTTCAAATATATGCTATCAGTATCCCTTTCAAATAACCTTTTGGGAATTTACTACAAGGTGCATGTTCCTCTCCTCTACTGGACATCATGAAGCCTCATCCTCCCTTCCTGAATGTCGAGGCACCTTCTCCCATGCTGACCCCAGGGCAGATCTTGGAGGTGGTCCTGGGTTATATCAGGGGTGAATGAAAATCTGTGATTGCGATACACCAACAAAACAAGATGGGTGGTCTCAAGCCCCTAGCTGGTGAACACCTTCCTCTTTCCTTCCTGTGTGTCAGTTCTGATTTACAGCAAAACTTTTTAAATCCTGTGTCTGTAGTTTTTTTTTTTTTCTTTCAGTGTGCAGCCCTTCAATTCTCTCTTCCTCTGCCTCATGACCTGGACAATACATAATGAGATGGCAGCATCAGAAGACTCAAAGCAGCCTGAGTCCTTAAATCACTGCATGAAGAACCACCACCCAGAGGGTTGACTGACCTTCACCAGCATTCTCATAGGAAAAATAAGGCTTTGTTGTATGAAGCCACAGAGATTCCTGGGTTTGCTTGTTACTGCAGCATTAGTGGGCTTATCCTGACTAATATATCCCTGGTGAGAAACACAAAAACACGTTGCAATGTGCTGGACCTATTTTCAAGATCCTAACCTCTTGAGGCTCCTGGGTGGCTCAGTGGGTTAAGCATCTGCCTTTGGCTCAAGTCATGATCCTGGGGTCCTGAGATCAAGCCCCACATCAGGCTCCCTGCACATCAGGGGGCCTGCTTCTCCCTCTCCCTCTGTGACTTCCCCTGCTTGTGCTCTCTTTCTCTCTCAAATAAATAAATTAAATCTTAAAAAAAAATCCCAACCTCTTATGATTGGATGGCCCTAATTCTTTCCCCAGTCATACCACTGGACTCTACAAAGATGAAATCTCATCCTGATGTTGCCACCCAACTCTCCAGAGGGTTAGGAGATAAGTCAAAGACACTGTCAGGCCTTCCCAGAATGGCAAAGCATAAAAATGAGGTGTTTTTTTTTCTGTTTTGTTTTGTTTTTGTTTTTTTGCTGTGACCATGAAGATTCTATATTTACTACCCACCTCAGAACTCAGCCAACTGCTTGTTACCCTACCCTGGGCAACTGTTCCCAACCTAACCCAAACCCCTTCTCTCCAGATGCCTTTCTATGATCAAGACCCTCCCAATTAAGGAAATCACCTTGAAATTAACCACAGAAGAATCACTAGAAGTGTCCCTTGGCTTCAAGCAAGCTGGGTGCCTAGAGGGGTTTATCCTGGCTCTTGTCCAGTAAACTGGTCACTCATATCTAACTGAAGTGCCAGTGACCTAGGTTCAAATCCCCACTCCGGCATGTCCTAGCAGTGCCAACTCTGACAAGTTTCTTAGCCTTCTGGGACTCAAGTCCCTCATCTGTCAAATGTGGACCATACAAGTACCTGCCATATGGTTGCCCTGAGGAACTAGAGAACATGAAACTAGTTCTCCAAGTGTAAATGAATCAGAGTAGTCCTTCATGTAAGCAGATTGGGGAAATACACTGTACTCAAAAATCCTTTTCTTCCCTGACCTGGCAAAGTGTCAGTTCTTTTGCCATTACAGTCACCAGTTTGCGTTAGTATATGGCCTCCAGAAATAAACTTGACCTGAGAAAGCAGCCCTTTGACTCACTATTGCTCTCTAGCTAAGTGTATTGGCATAACCACTGTGATCCGCCCTACCCACAAATGCCCTTCTAAAACCACCCCTCCCTCAGTGCTCCTCACACCTTCTCCTTCCTGGAGCCCCCCATACTATGTGGCTGGATGAATCAAAACCAACACTCTCCAATTTCCAGGGCTCTCCTGGAATTATTGTTTGTTCTCCAAGAGGTTGGGCTTTAATTTCTTTGTAGGTGAAAGCCTGGCTTCCATTCTCTCTCTGCTGTCATGGAAACCGGGGCACTGGCAACTTGGCATGGAAACAAGAACGCGGCTTTCTTCTTTCACCAAGCAGAGGAAAGGCTGAGACAACTTCAGCACAGGAGGAGGAGACCTTACAGTTGATTTGATCTCCCTTTGTGAAGGAACAGCCACCCAAAAGATGCCAACAGAAAGAAGGTATCACCTAGAGCTGCTCACCCACGGAGCCCTGGAACTGCCTTCAGAACCATGGAGAGCTCCCTAAGACTTTAAGGTTGAGTGAGGAGGCTACATCATATCCTGACTTCTACAGAAAGCAGCGTATTCAAGATAGGGACTGTGCTATGTTTAAGGGTGCCAGAACCACAGAAAGGAAATGTGAAGTGTCATTTAGTTCCCAGTTCCTCAAAGTGTGCTCTGAGGGCCCAGGCATCAGAATTCCCTGGAACACTGTTCCTTCTGCCATCTGAATCATTCTCTGCTGGGCGGAGCTCTGGACTGTGCATTTTAACACATGGCCTCAAATAATTCTGACACACCTCAAGACTTGATGCCAAGTAATCTAGTGCCACACTCATATTTTTCAGGTGGGAAAGTGGGCTAGTCAAAGTGAAGTACATTGCCCCCATTCAAACAGCAAGTTGAAACCAGAATGCATGTGTCCCAATTATCAAGAGTTCTCCAAACCATCCAGCACTACTCTGGGTCCCACCTCAAAATCCTACCCTAAGTGCTGATGGCTCTGGGGAGCGCATGAGATACTCATGCCTGTGGTCATCTCTCTGATGGTTCTCTTCTATGATACAAATTCTCCCTGGGAAATGCAAAATGTCTACCACCATATCCATATCCCTGGAACCTAAAGCAAACACAGATGCTCAGTACATGTTGGCTGCACCAACTAGTCGATTCATATACTAGTGGATGAATGAACTGCTCAACAATGGGGTGGGATGTCTCTTTAGTGCATCTATGATAAAAATTCACATTTACTAAGCAAGCATTATATGCCTGTTACAGGGCTAAGAAATCAACATTCATAGGCCCGTTGAGTTTGCACAACAGCCTAATGAGACAGGCAGTATTATCTTCCTCAATCCAAAGACGAAGAAATACAGCTTAGAGAAGGTTAGTATTTTACCCAAGGGGCACATGGCTGTGGCAGAGCTGGGATTCAAACGCAGGTGTACTGAATCCAAAGGCAGAGCTCCAAGCCACATTTTCTGGACACACCAGGAAAAGGCACTTGTCCTTATGAATGGCCTCTGTGCCCTGGGAAGAAGGTTAAACAAAAGGCCGTCCAGGTGCCTGTGATGCACTTGGTCACTGGCTACAGCCTCTGCTTGGGGCTTACCAAAGAGAGGTTAAATCCATCCATCCATCCACCCATTTCTTCATTCTGCAAATGTTTTTGGCCACCTACTATGTGCCAGGCCCTATTCAGAGACTGGGGTACCATAGTGAATAAGATAGACAAGGTCTCTGAGTAGTTGAGGGAAACAGCACTGATAGGTCCCAAGATATCAGGCAGCGATGAGGGCCAAGGAGAATAGAGCGGGGCAGAGGGATGGATAGTGCCCGAGCGATGCAGAGAAACAGTGAAGAGAGCTGCTGACCAGCAGCAGCAGCACTGTCTGCGATAACCCCAAACAACGAGCTGAAAAAGAACAGGTCAGGCAGCCCACTGTTCAGATCAGAACCACTCGACCTTCTCAGGGATTTCTCTCCACTGAACCGATCTTACGTTGTCTTATTTTTTTTCTCTTTCAACAGAATCGTTGCTGCATCGATAGAACTCAAACCTGAGAGCTGGAGACTGTGACCGACCCTCCATTGCCGGGCCTGGCCTGGGCCTTTCTTCTGGAGAAGACAGCGCTGCTGTGAACAGTGAGGGCTGGCGGGAATGCCTGCTCAGGGCTAGGAAAGAAGAACAGAGGCCTGTCCGTGGACAACTGTGTCAGCTGGGACTCTCTGGAGACAGGTAAGAGAAGCTTTCCAAATCTAACATTAGGAATAAAAGGGGACACGTAAGGGTGTGGTGTGTTTCAAAGAACCCAGGGTGGGGACAGGCCAGGACTGAGGAGAGACCTGAAGGAGCAGCAGGAGGCCCTCGGGATGCCCGCTTCCTCTCCACCTCTGCCCCTTGGCCTCTTTCTCTGCCCGCACACGGGCTGTCCAGTTTATGTGACAATGACAGGATAGCTGCCTATAGCTCCCTACTTTCATCGTTTTGCTCAAAAGCATCCTTTTGACACTAAACCTTCTTAGTCCCAATCTCAAAGGCAAGAGGCTGGAATTGACCCATCTGGGGCTAGGAGCTTCCAACTTGGGCCAGTCAACTCTGGACAGGGAGAGGGATGCTTCATTGAACAATTATGGGGAACCTGTGTATCAGAGGAGCAATGGAGGCATTATTTCCAGGAATAAGGAAATCAGTGTGAGCTCTGCAGAATCTCATAAACTTGCTGTGACAATGATACATCCTGGAC